>NW_026897617.1:0-35505 GCF_033153095.1 Gastrolobium bilobum
TTCATTGGCAGGAAGATCAACTTTGGCTAGGTCAGTTCTTACTACAATTCCTCAATATCCTATGCAAACTTGTATTATTCCTAGTGGTACGTGTGATCGTATTGAGAGTGTAACTAGGAATTTCATTTGGGGATCAACTTCTGAACGAAGGAAAGCTCACCTGGTTTCTTGGGAGACGGTCTGTTTGCCGAAGAATGTAGGGGGGCTTAGTTTTTGTAAAATTAAAGAGAATAATATGGCTTTTATCATGAAGCTAGGTTACCGAATCATGACTGATCGTAATTCGTTATGGGTTCGGGTCCTTCGTAGCAAGTATAAGGTGGAGGAAAGGCTCATTCCAAGTATCTCGGCTTCCGCAAATGATTCTGGTTTATGGAAGGCTATTGTTAAGTATTGGCCTCAAACTCTAGAGAATTCTCGTATCATTTTAGGGGATGAGGTTCATACGTCTTTTTGGATGGATTCGTGGGTGCTAGGATGTCCTCAACTTGTTTCTCTGGCCGTTCAACCTATTCCTCCTATTATGACTCATTCGTCTACGTCTCAATTTGTAACTTGTTATGGTAATTGGGACTGGCCTTTATTTCAGCACCTTTTTCCTACTTCAGTATTAGACAAGATTCGTAGTGTGCTCCCTCCTACAGTGGATCCTTCTCCGGACCGTGTTATTTGGGCAGGTAGCCAAGATGGGATTTTTTCAGTGAAATCAGCTTATAACTATCTCATGGGTACCTCGCATTATCATCAGGATAGGATTTGGAAGGTAATTTGGGCTTGGCCTGGTCCTGAACGTATTAGACAATTCTTATGGCTTCTCTACAGAGGTTCTCTTTTAACTAATGTTCATAGAGTGCATCGTCACATGGCTACAGATGCAGGGTGTCTGAGATGTCATTATAATCTTGAGGATAGTTTACATGCCATTAGAGATTGTCCTGGTGCCAGGGAATTATGGGAGCATTGGGTTCCTTCTGATAACCGTAGTGACTTTTTCTCCATGGATCTTCACCTATGGATTCAGACAAATCTAGGATTAAAAGGTCTGTTTCAAACAGATCGAACTTGGCCTTTGTATTTTGGGGTAATAGCTTGGTGTTTGTGGGGGGAAAGAAATAAGGCGATCTTTGATCAAACTATCACCTCGAAGTATGGTCTCATTAGGCGCATTACCTATACTTGTGGTAATATTCAATTGGCTAATGAAACCCTTATTAAGATTGGTCATCAGGAGCTTAGAAGAGAGGAAGTCTTATTCACTGGAATTTTCCCTCTGAGGGTTATGTTAAACTTAATGTGGATGGTTCCAGCATAGACAGTGGGCAAAGGACTGCATGTGGTGGAATCATAAGGGATGCTGCTGGGAACTGGTTAACCGGTTTTACAAAATTCCTTGGGAGTGGTACTTCTACTTCAGCGGAAATTTTGGGATTCTTGACAGGTATGGATCTGGCTTGGCATACGGGATTTAGGAGAGTCTTTGTGGAGGGTGACTCCAAGGTGGCTTTGGAATTTATAAGAAAAGGGTGTGACGTAAGTCATCCTCTTTCTGCTTTAATCATCCGAGCTCGTAGCATGCTTCAAAGAGACTGGATTATTCAGCTTAGTCATACTTATAGAGAAGGCAATTTTGTTGTTGATTGGCTTGCTACTCATGCACCTCATCAGGATGGACAGCTGATTGTGCTGGATGTCCCTCCAACGGCTTGTTTGGAATTGCTTCGTAATGACTTGAGGGGAGTTAGTCTCCCAAGATTGTGCCCAGTATAGGGCTTTTTTTATGTTGCTTTAGTTTTCATTGTATTTCCAAAAAGGAAAACCCCAAAACCAAAGACCTTAAACATTTGATTTCTTTCAAACTGTAAGTCCAAAATTTTCTAAGAGAATTCATTGTTTATTCAAAAAAAAAATTCAAACAACAAAATCTCATCGATTATAAAGCCAAAATTCTTCCAAATATTCCATCTATTCACAGATTCAAAATTTAAATAATAAACCCTTATTAAACTGTGAATCCTAGTTTTTTTTTTAAATGTTGCTTTTGTTCCAAAACCAAAAAATCACCGTCAGGGAACAAAAATAACACTACATAGCTAATACAAAATACATAAGATGGAACCCACGTTCAAAAAATAATAAACTTTATACCAAAAGACAATAAAGCAAAATTTTTCATGATTTATCATATATAAAAATCACAAAACTTAATTCCCTCATAATTCAATATGACAATGGCTCTGATACCAATTGTTGGAATTTTTAATTCCTCTAAACCTTTTGGTGATAACTATCACCTACAAGCCAAGATCCATCATACCAAATCATAAATAAATAATTACATAAAGGTGGAGGCATACTTGTCTCCAATGCAGCGGAATAACTTTGATCTTGTCTCTTGGGGTTTGTAGTCTTCCTCAGTCAAATCACCCTAAAACTGAATTCCTTAGTGTGTCGTCTCTCTCTTGATGGGGAAGAGAAACTAGGGTTATTCATTTGACGTATTGGGGACCATAACCCTTTTTTATAGTGTTTTTACCTTTATTGTTGGGCCAATAAGCTCTCATTATACCTAGTTGGCCCAACACCGGTATCCACTCATTCAGCCCATACTCACTCAGGAATCTATTTGAGAATATTTAACTGATCACTTTAATTTACCTAATATATATAAATAGCATAATATAATTATTAATATAATATGTGACCCACGATAATTATTAGAAAATATAATTTCCTAACACGAGACTACTGCGAACGGAGTGATGTCTCTAGTTTGCGATATGGAGGAGTTTGACAGAAAGGCTGAGCCTTGGTCACTCACAGGTTGAAGGCGTGCAGCGGTTAGCGAAAAAAAAACTTCCTTCCTGGCTCCCTCACGGAATAGGTCCCTCGGCAGTAAGCATAGGTCACTCACTCACGGAATATCTGGCGCCTTCAGACTTACCGGAACCCTTTTTCTTTCCCCACCCCCCCTTTCCTCTTGTCGTCTTATATAAGGATGTTATAATCCTTCACCCTAATGCTCCACGAGAGACTTTGGTCCCTGATGTCATTGCACAGAACGATGCCAGGTTCAAGTTGTTTTCAAATTTCCATCTTCCCTGATTTTTTTTTTCTCTCTGCGTTTTCAACTCTTCCTATCTGCTGTTGTTTCCCTTCTATCCTTATTTCCCTTCTGCGCGGAGTCTTACAGCCTCAATATGTTGTTTATTCTTTGAAGCTCTTTTTCCTTGCTTCAACTGTCTTATTTCCGTTTGTAGCTTAACCATTAAATTTTTTTTGTCTTGATTCTGATTGCCTGATCCGTAAACCAAGAAGAGAATATCTGACCCAAGGCATGTCATTGTTTCATTTGCTTTTCTCCGTGATGCTCTCTGCCCAATTGCACCGTTCTCTTTCCTTTCCTTTTTTTTGTTTGTTTTAGGATAGAAACAAGTAATCTTAACTAAAAGCAAAAGACAGAAACAAAAACTTTACTGGCTATTATAATCAGCCCTTTTTTAATATATTTTTTTGGGTTTTATAAGAGTTATGTTGTAGGAAAAGTGATTGTTTAATGTTATAGAGATTCGTTTTGCGTGCCGTAATTTTCTTTTTTCTTCAAAATGTGTGGACCCCACAAAATGTTGTGTGTGCAGGAAAGTTTGTTGTGTCATAATAAATGACAAATGCAAACCCCATTTTTTTTAATCATCTTTTTAATCTTTTTCTAATCTACTTCTAAGTTATATATATTAATCTGATACACCGACTAAATTACTTAGAAAGGAATATAATTGGATTTTTTTATTTTATTTTTTATTATTTATTTATTTTTATCGTTTTTATATTTAGGACCAAATTAGGTGTTCACAGTTGCCTCTCTTTATTTGTTTCTTATTAGATAATATGACAAATTAAAATTTGCATTTTATCGTTACAAGGAACAAATAAAGACAGGAATACTAATTTTGTCAGCAAAAAGAAACTATAGAGGTAAAATGCAACCTAAAAATTCTTCTGAGCTTGAAAATAAAAGACATGAATTTAGAATGCGAGGTCTTTGAACCTGAGAATTAAATATAATAAACTTTTGAGCTTGACATGAATGCAAAAACCTCTAAGCCTGAAGATTAAATGCATGAATTCACATGGGCACGAAAATGGGAATCTAGAATCAATTGGATATAAAAAAAACTTCTGCAACCAACTGGATATGAGTTGACAAGAGAACCAAAAAGAAACTTCCACAACCAACTGGACATGGGTTGAAAAGAGGAAAGAAAAGCAAAGGTTTATGACCAACTGGATATGGGTTGACAAGAGGAAAATAAAAAGAGCTTTGCAACCAACTCGATATGGGTTGACAAGAGAAAAATAAAGATACTTCTGCAACCAACTGGACATGAGTTGACAAGAGAATAATAAAGAAATTTTCGCAACCAACTGGATATGGGTTCACAAACGGACAGAAAAATAAATATTTGTAACCAACTGGATATGGGTTGACAAGAGAAAAATAAAAGACTTTTGCAACCAACTGGATATGGGTTGACAAGAGAAAAGTGAAGATAACCAACTGGATATGAGTTGACAAGAGAATAATAAAGAAATTTTCGCAACCAACTGGATATGTGTTCACAAACGGACAGAAAAATAAATATTTGTAACCAATTGGATATGGGTTGACAAGAGAAAAATAAAGATACTTCTGCAACCAACTGCGTATGGGTTGACAAGAGAAAAATAAAAGACTTTTGCAACCAACTGGATATGGGTTGACAAGAGAAAAGTAAAGATACTTCCACAACCAACTGGATATGAGTTGACAAGAGAATAATAAAGAAATTTTCGCAACCAACTGGATATGAGTTCACAAACGGATAGAAAAAAAAAATTGTAACCAACTGGATATGGGTTGACAAGAGAAAATAAAAGACTTTTGCAACCAATTGGATATGGGTTGACATACAGACAAAAAGTTAAATGTGTGGCATCTAGCCCGAAAAACTAAATTGTGATAAGCCTCTAAGCTGGAAGTAAAATTGCATGAATGTAAATTGCATGCCCCTCTAGTTCATATGCTTCTGGATTAGATGAAATCTTAGCAGCCTGTAAAATATTGTGAGTTTGTGATCTTATGCCATTATGATGATGATAATAATAATATGCCATTTCTAGTTCATGTGGCTTTATCTGCATATCATAACTTGTGACTATATGTGCTGCAAATGATTGGTAACCTAAATAAATTATTTGATCTGTTAATAGAGCTCAAAAACATCTCTCTGCTGTTGCTGCTTGGGAAGAGAAAAAAAAGGTAGCTCTTGAACTTGAGCTGAAAAAATTGAGGTAATACTTAACCTATTTTTCAGCTATTATTTATTATCATCATGACATTTCTTTTCCAAATATATGCTACATGCTACTAACATGATGCATTTGGCAAAGGACACAAAGAAGTGCATCCTTTTTAAATATCAAAGGATTAATAAACTTTGATATTATAGGATGCATGATATTATACTGAAGTAGTTTGAGAACATATTTTACTATGACAATAGAGTTAATGAAGTAAGATCCAAATGAACAACATGCATGTACTTATATGAGTGTTGCTGCATACAACTTTTAACAACCTCTCTTGTGTGAGCAGGAAAAACTAGAGAAAATGGAAGTGCAACTTTTAACAACTTTCAACTAATTGAATAATGGGGTATGAAGTTGAATAATGGAAGTGCAAGCATATGAATCCCCTTACCCAATTTACTGAAAAATCAGTGTGCACCACAAACCCATAAGAAGAAGTTGCATGCTACAAGATGTAAAATATATTAATAATCCCCCTTCCATCTGCATCTCACCTGCGTCTCAGTGATAACAGCTTGCCCCTCTCACACTGCTACAAGAGTGCAAGTTCCAACTGGTAATCCTAATAAGTAAATAGTGACTGGTAATTAACAAACAGGGAGAACGATAAAGGAAGAGAATGAAGGAATAGAATGTAAGTTAAAAATAAAAATGCAAATTACTCGAACACAAAGACATATATATCAGATAAAGCAATCAAAATCAAAATTTCATGATCTATGAGAGAGAGAGAGAGAGAGAGAGAGAGAATTAAACCATGGGAAATTGTTGCCAATCATCGTTGTTGTTCGGAGTAGGCGAGAGAGAAACTCACCCGGAAAAGGAAAATCAGCAACCCTACCGCAACCACAATCACAACGCTATCTTCTCTCAGAGTCAGAGAGAGACTATGACTATTTTCGTGTCTGTAGCTGATGAACCTTCATCGTTCTCGGAGCTCTCCTTGGCAGACCTGAAAGCCGCGACAAATAATTTCAGCTCAGAGTATATCGTTTCGGAGAGTGGAGAAAAAGCACCGAACGTGGTTTACAAGGGTCGGCTCCAGAACCCGAACAAGAATCGTTGTTGGATTGCTGTGAAGAAGTTCAGCAAAGCTGCTTGGCCTGATCTGAAGCAATTCGTGGAAGAAGCTTCTGGCGTTGGGAAATTGCAGCATCCAAGGCTCGCTAATTTGATCGGTTACTGTTGCGGTCTACTATTTCAAGATTCAAGATGGAAGAGTTGGGTGTTCTCCGTGTTTTTAATGTACAGTTCAAAGAGTTATTTACGGTCTTGCCATTAATGAGAATTGGGTGTTCTCCGTTTTTTTTTGGTTTGAGAACAAAGAATAGAAAACTAGAACAAAAACAACTAAAAGGTGTTCTGAAAATTCTATTCTAAAAACCAAAAAAGAAAACCTATTTTTAAATTTTTTTTACAAAACATGAAGTATCAAACATGTTTTTTTGTTTTTAAAAACAAAAAACAGTTTTGTAAAACACAAATCAAACACACCCATAGGGCCTGTTTGATTGTGTTTTGGTTTTTTTGTTCTTAAAACTGTTTTGTAAAATAGTTTTTAAGAACTGAATTTTAGAACAAAAGAAGAAAAAAATCTGTTTGGTAAACTTGTTTTGAAAATAATTTTAAAAGTTAAAAAACAAAAAAATCTGTTTGGCAAATTTGTTCTAAGAACATGTTTTTAAAACAAAATAAAAAAACTCATTTGATTGATTATTTTTTTAACTTACTTTAAAATAATTTTTTTATTTATAAGTAAAAATTTAGATATATTTTTAACATCAAAATAAATCATATTACAAATCTTTTTTAAGACCAATGCATTGCAAGTTTATCATTTCAAAATCCATAAGGTTACTATATAAGTTGTTATCTGCCAATTTATAATAATTGTAACGAACCAAAGTTAATCTAGTCAAAGACGAATATCTTAATAAGCAACACATATACAAACATAAAATAGGGTTTAATGTACTAATAATCAACACATACAAACATCTAGTCACTTGAAAATTGATTATCCGAAAGTAAAGCCTATTTAACAAATCAAATCAAATAATCTAAACCGCAGAGTTGTTATGTTGTGCCCACATCCAATTTGCTATATGATTACGGTATGCTGCCATTTCAGTTGCACCTTCATCAGATAACCTTGATAAGTTATCATCATTGAAACGTGTTCCCTCAATGTTAGAAATCTCATTCATAACCTCCATTTCTGTTGGATCCATGTCTTCCCACATTCTAAACAAATCATCACGTAAATTCCACTTGCGTATGTAATTATGAATAGCACAACACGCTATCACTATGAGTCGCTGCCTAGAAGGTTTATATGGAGGCATTAACTTCAAAATAGGAAATCTGATCTTCAAGACTCCAAAGCATCGCTCAATTGTCATTCTTAAAGATGAATGCCGATAATTGAATAACTCCTCACGACTTCTTGGTTGTCTACCTCGACCAGTGTATTCTTGAGCATGATATCTTTCGCCTCTAAAAGGGGCAAGGAAACCTCCGGTGCAAGGATAGCCAGAATCCACAAGATAGAACATACCTACATCAATGGAGTATACATTAACATTGAATATAAATTATTTACTTCATTAACAAAAGACTAATTCAACAATATAATATTCACCTCTAGATGGCCATGGAAATTGTGCATTTGGATTGGTTAATGAATCAACAAAAACTTTTGCATCATGTGCACTTCCTTCCCACCCCGAATACACATATGTGAAATACATATTGAAATCACAGATACACATGACATTTTGTGTGACAATTGTCTTTCTACCTCTACATGATGTTTGTTTCTCAGCGGGAACCCATGCATTTATATGTGTGCCATCAATTGCACCTAAACAATTCTATAATCGCAAGAATCCAAATAAAAGCAATTAAAAATTAGATAAAATAAATAAATAAAACATGAATAAATATCATAAGCAATAAAGTTACATACCTTGAACCAAGGATAATATATTGGATTATTTTTTATTCTGTCAGGCAATTCTTTAGACTCTTGTTTTATCAGCTTTTTTCCCAATCGGTATACTGCTCTTAATACCTCCTAAAAATAACGAGAGACTGTTTCTGTAGAATGCTGAAAGCGATCTGAAATCACTCTATGGCGAACATTATGCCCAATTATGAATAAAAACATAGCAACTTTTTCTTCCAGAAGAACATCCCTTGAGTCACTTAAGTAACTTTTTCCCCTCAATTCATTGCAAAAATTAGTAAAACATGTTTTTTCCATTCGAAATAACTCGAAACAAATTGTTCCAGATCCATTTAATATCTCAGTAACAAAGTCACGGCCAGTTAATATAGATGTTCGAACCTTAGTTTTATTTAAAAATTTCTTATTATAATCGCAAACCATATCAATGATGCATAGCTCAACTAATTCATCATCACTTGAATCTGATGCAGATTCATCAAAGATACAAACATCATTTTCTAATGTAGAATTATCAATATCGATGACAGCTACAACCTGTCATATTATTCAACAAAAGAATATGAAGATAGTTAAAAAAAAAGTACCTACACTTCCTAATTAATACAAACGCAACAAGTTCAGCACTTTTGGGACTTGGCGGAACATTATGCCATAAAGAATCTACAATAACATTATGTTGCAATTTGGTGTAAAATTTTGGTATAAAATATTTTCATCTTTAGAATGGAGGTGGGTGGTGTCCTTGCATGATAGCTAAGCATATGAATAATGGAATAAATAATGGAATAGTGGGGTTAAAATAGGCACTTTATATTGTTGGTACTGTTGCATGACACAATAATTCTCCCAACCCTTCATTAGTTCATATGCTTCTGGATTAGATGAAATCTTAGCAGCCTGTAAGATATTGTGAGTTTGTGATCTTATGTCATTATGATGATGATAATAAAAATATGCCATTTCTAGTGCATGTGGCTTTATCTGCATATCATAACTTGTGACTATATGTGCTGCAAATGATTGGTAACCTAAATAAATTATTTGATCTGTTAATAGAGCTCAAAAACATCTCTCTGCTGTTGCTGCTTGGGAAGAGAAAAAGAAGGTAGCTCTTGAACTTGAGCTGAAAAAAATTGAGGTAATACTTAACCTATTTTCAGCTATTATTTATTATCATCATGACATTTCTTTTCCAAATATATGCTACATGCTACTAACATGATGCATTTGGCAAAGGACACAAAGAAGTGCATCCTTTTTAAATATCAAAGGGTATAATAAACTTTGATATTATAGGATGCATGATATTATACTGAAGTAGTTTGAGAACATATTTTACTATGACAATAGAGTTAATGAAGTAAGATCCAAATGAACAACATGCATGTACTTATATGAGTGTTGCTGCATACAACTTTTAACAACCTCTCTTGTGTGAGCAGGAAAAACTAGAGAAAATGGAAGTGCAACTTTTAACAACTTTCAACTAATTGAATAATGGGGTATGAAGTTGAATAATGGAAGTGCAAGCATATGAATCCCCTTACCCAATTTACTGAAAAATCAGTGTGCACCACAAACCCATAAGAAGAAGTTGCATGCTACAAGATGTAAAATATATTAATAATCCCCCTTCCATCTGCATCTCACCTGCGTCTCAGTGATAACAGCTTGCCCCTCTCACACTGCTACAAGAGTGCAAGTTCCAACTGGTAATCCTAATAAGTAAATAGTGACTGGTAATTAACAAACAGGGAGAACGATAAAGGAAGAGAATGAAGGAATAGAATGTAAGTTAAAAATAAAAATGCAAATTACTCGAACACAAAGACATATATATCAGATAAAGCAATCAAAATCAAAATTTCATGATCTATGAGAGAGAGAGAGAGAGAGAGAGAGAGAGAGAGAATTAAACCATGGGAAATTGTTGCCAATCATCGTTGTTGTTCGGAGTAGGCGAGAGAGAAACTCACCCGGAAAAGGAAAATCAGCAACCCTACCGCAACCACAATCACAACGCTATCTTCTCTCAGAGTCAGAGAGAGACTATGACTATTTTCGTGTCTGTAGCTGATGAACCTTCATCGTTCTCGGAGCTTTCCTTGGCAGACCTGAAAGTCGCGACAAATAATTTCAGCTCGGAGTTTATCGTTTCGGAGAGTGGAGAAAAAGCACCGAACGTGGTTTACAAGGGTCAGCTCCAGAACCCGAACAAGAATCGTCGTTGGATTGCTGTGAAGAAGTTCAGCAAAGCTGCATTGCCTGATCCGAAGCAATTCGTGGAAGAAGCTTCTGGCGTTGGGAAATTGCAGCATCCAAGGCTCGCTAATTTGATCGGTTACTGTTGCGGTATACTATTTCAAGATTCAAGATGGAAGAGTTGGGTGTTTTCCGTGTTTTTAATGTACAGTTCAAAGAGTTATTTACGGTCTTGCCATTAATGAGAATTGGGTGTTCTCCGTGTTTTTTTTTTTGGTTTGAGAACAAAGAATAGAAAACTAGAACAAAAATAGCTAAAAGGTGTTCTGAAAATTCTATTCTAAAAACCAAAAAAGAAAACCTGTTTTTAAATTTTTTTTACAAAACATGAAGTATCAAACATGTTTTTTTATTTTTAAAAACAAAACCAGTTTTGTAAAACACAAATCAAACACACCCATATTTGTTTATTCCAGCACATTGTTCTAGTGTGAAGATTTTCCACTAGCGAATAGGCCAATGGCAAACATACAAGGACCCGACTGCCCCAAAAATAGCATTCACATCTATTATCTTCCGAATGTTCATGATAGAACATAAACTATTCGATTATGTGAACAAAGATAGACTAGAAGATCATGCGTATCATCCAGTTATGTATGTGAAATATATGCTTCCTTGCAATGTTATTAAAACTGGCCTGGTCATTGATCTGGTCGAGGTACTGGGTCAGTGGTTCAACCGCATGATTTGGTAATTATATACAATTTTATAATTTATATTAAAAAATTATAAATATACTGAAATATCTAAAAAAATGACAAAAAATTCAAATATTTTAATATAAAAAATAATAAATCACATATTATTATACAATAAAGGATCAAATAAAAATATAATGATCGTCATACGAGACTTTAGGTTCGGAAAATGATATCTTTAACTATAAATCAAATCAAAATTTTTTGTATAGTGCATAATTGAGATAATATTAGTGTTGTAGGTACATAAATTATGTAAGTCAATAAGCAAAAAAATATTCAAATATGTCCACTTTGATTTATTTTGTTTTGAAAAAAAAAAATTGGAATTTTTTTTTGGGACCGGGTCGGGTTACCGATTTTCATGAAAATCGGCAGGGTCGGATTGGGTCGCACCGATTTTGATGCATGGCCGGTCCATTACTTCAACCAGACTGATTATATGACCGATTTACCGGTTTCCAGGTCGACCCGGCCGGATCGCTCTGATTTTATTAAAACTGCTCCTTGTATCATTTTTATATACAAATAAATTCTTTTAAAATCAATTTAAGTAAAATATAAGATAAAGAAATACATAAGACTAAACTCAAAACTAAAAATGTGTGCACCATTGAATTTTGTTGGATTAGGTACATCTTAATTTTTTTTTTCCTTTGGCCTCTCTATATTTGTGCATTTCACAAAGTAATTAAAATTAAATAATATTTGAATTTCGTTACTTATCTCAATTTTTTTTAGAGTAGATATAAAATTTGATGATGAAATTTTTGTGTTTGTTTAATTTTTTGAATATTTTTTCATTTAAATTAGTACTTTTAATTTGTATTTTTAAAATATATTTTTTAACACAAGTAATATATTTGAGGTATTAAATTATATATTTATTTTTCTCTCTTACATACATTTGCATTGTCTAAAATATTTCTTATATAAAATTTTAATTAACCCTTTAATTAACAATTGACATGTTTATCTTTATTATCTTGTGGCCACGTTGTAAGAGGAATTCAATAAATAAAAATCTTCAAAAAATAATCTTTTGCAGATAAACCCTGATGTGATGTCTTTCCCCAAACAAGCACCTCATAGACTCACAGAGCAAAGAGAAGAGCTCTGAAACTGTGATGTTCAGCGTTTCCCAAATTCCTCAACCTTGAAGCCACGAATTAGGATACCCAATTTCAAATTCAAGTACTTGCTACTTCATGGTTTTTGGGTTCAGATTGTGGTGGCAGTAGCAACAAATTTCTCAAATCTCTTCATACACACAGAAAAACAAAAAGGTTTCAACTTTCACTACCCTTAACTTGTCCCAAAGTTTGAATTTCTTTTTTCTTTTTAATTTTTTGTGGGTTTTTCTTGTTCTTATCTGTAGCAGATTTTAAGGTTTGTTTGGAAGGGTTTTAGCAGCCACTAATATTGTCTTGTCCCATTTTGGAGTAGAGACAGGGAATAAGGTTTTTCATTTATTTTTGTTAAAAAAATGCCAACTTTGATCTCAGCTAGGTTTCTTCTTGTTGTTGGAGAGTCATTCCCCATAAGAAGGGTTTTGGCCACTTCTAGGAATGCTTCATTGTGCAGTAGTGTCCGTTGTATGAGCCAGGTGGAACCACATAATGGTTCCCTCACCCTTTCTAGCATTGGTTTCCAAAGTGAAATTGAACCAAGAAACATAAGCAAACCAAATAAGCTTAAGCCATTAGGTTCTTCCTCTGAGGCTCTCAAGAGCAAAGGAAAGCCCTTTGGAAACAATGGGAAGAAACCAGTTAGGGTTATAGACAAACAGCAAATAGAGTCTGCCCCTTTTGCTGCTAAATCATTTTCAGAACTTGGCCTTCCCAATGTGTTGATTGAGAGGCTAGAGAATGAGGGGTTCAATGTTCCAACTGAAGTTCAGTCTGCTGCTGTTCCTACCATTCTGAAGAACCATGATGTCATTATTCAGTCTTACACAGGTTCAGGGAAAACATTGGCTTATCTACTTCCTATACTTTCTGCTATTGGGCCATTAAGGGACAAAATTCCTGAAGGAAATGGTGATGGTGGTGAGGCTGGGAAGAAATTGGGGATAGAAGCAGTGGTTATTGCTCCTTCTAGGGAGCTTGGAATGCAGATAGTGAGGGAGTTTGAGAAAATACTAGGAATGGATAATAAGAGAGCGGTTCAGCAGCTTGTGGGAGGTGCAAACCGAACCAGGCAGGAAGAAGCTCTCAAGAAAAATAAACCTGCCATTGTTGTTGGCACTCCTGGTAGGATATCAGAACTTAGTGCAGCTGGGAAACTGCGCACCCATGGATGTCGTTTTCTGGTATTAGATGAAGTTGATGAACTCCTATCCTTCAATTTCCGGGAAGACATGCACCGGATATTGGAGCACGTAGGGAGGAGATCAGGTTCAGGTGCAGACCCAAACTCGAATGACAAAAGGGCCGAGCGTCAGTTAATTATGGTTTCTGCAACTGTGCCATTTTCTGTTGTAAGGGCAGCTAGGAGCTGGGGTTGTGAACCACTTCTTGTCCAAGCTAAGAAAGTTGTCCCTCTTGAAACCGTTTCGCCTTCTCAGCCTGTTAATTTGTCAAGATCTTCACCCAGCTCGAGTCCTAACTCATCCATGCCATCTCAGACAGCAGCAGTAGATAGTCTACCTCCTGCATTGAAACACTATTACTGTGTAGCAAGGTTGCAGCACAAAGTTGATACTTTGAGAAGGTGTATTCATGCACTGGATGCCAAATTTGTGATAGCTTTCATGAACCATACTAGGCAGCTAAAGGATGTTGTCTTCAAGCTGGAGGCCCGTGGGATAAAAGCCGTAGAGTTACATGGAGATCTTGGGAAGCTTGCTAGGTCAAATACTCTGAAGAAATTCAAGAATGGTGAGGTGAGAGTTCTGATGACAAATGAATTATCAGCAAGGGGTTTGGATGTGGCAGAATGTGATCTTGTGGTTAATCTGGACTTACCCACAGATTCAATTCACTATGCGCACCGAGCTGGCCGAACTGGTCGGCTTGGTAGGAATGGTACAGTGGTAACCATATGTGAAGAGCCAGAAGTGTTTGTTGTGAAGAAATTGCAGAAGCAGCTTGGATTACCAATAGTATGTTGTAATTTTGCAGATGGAAAGATGCTTGTCACTGAAGAAGAGAAAACACTAAGCACTTCTTGAAGATGAGGTGTTATATTTTTGCAACATGTTTGGTTGATAATGCATTTTCCATGTTCAATGTTTTTGTTCTTCATTCAGAAAAGCTATATTTAAGGGATTGCTTCTTACCTATTTTACTAATTGATAACTATTACTTGAGTGCACTGTGCACATTAGAAATGTTCCTTGTAGTTTACATTTTAAGTTGAATATAAAAAGTATATACTGATTATTAGGGCAGCTGATATCTGGTTCACAATCACAACAGATTCAGCTTATATATTCAAGTAGTTATCACTCAAGTGGATATTGAGTTTTTACCTGAATGTCAATGAACAACATAGGCACAAATTACAATGGAAAACATGATTTTTATGAAATTAGTTTTCTTTCTTTCTTTTCCCAGCTTTTATAAATGGAAAGTATTTCAGTCGCTGAAAATTGCTCCTGTTTTGAACAGAAGATATGTTCCCTGAATGGAGAATGCTTTTAACTTTCTCAGTGCTGAAGCTATATTTACGTTGTCTGATTTTCATAAATGGCCGGTGCTGAAGTTTCTGGGTTAAAACTTGGGGAACTGGATATTCATATTTATTTATATGCATCAAAGCTATATTTAGGGATTGCTTCTTACCAATTTTGCTAATTGACAACTTCCACTTGAGTGCACATTAGAAACATGCCTTGAAATTTACATATTTTTTTTGGTTTCCCGGAAAGTGTGTTCACCCATTTGGACGAGACTAATTCCATTTGTGGCGTAAAGCGTGAAAGTTTTTGTTATTGGCCCCAAATTGCTACGCCTAGGAATTGAACCATAGATCTTTCAAGCCTAGCAGTCTGTTCCTTAGGCACAACTTGCTTACTAGTTGTGTCACCTCTTGAGTTTGAAGTTTACACTTTAGGTTGAAGATAAGAAGTATATACTGATAAGGGTAGCTGATATCTGGTTCACAACTACATCTTATAGATTCAATTAGATGTCACACTACTGGATATTGAGTTTTTTCCTGAATGTTGATGAACAACTTAGGCATAATTGGAAAACATGATTTCTGTGAAATTAGTTTTCTTTCTTTCATTTTCCAGTTTTTGTAGATGCAAAACGTTTCAGTCACAGAAAATTGTTCCCATGATGAACAGAATATATGTTCCATGAATGGAGAATGACTTTTCACTTTCTCAACTGGAATATATTTTTTTCTTCTTTTTTTATTTTTTATTTTGGATATTATCCATCGATTCATGGATTACTTGATTAGTTCGATTCGAGTCGGGTAGGATCACATAAGTGGCAAAACTTTTCCTATCAAGTTTTAACACAATTGAGTTTTCAGGGGTTTAAACTCGAGACCACTAGTTAAGTTGGAACCATCCTTTACTAGTTGATTCACGTGTTTGGTAGTTATATTTTCTTCCTTTGAACTCACTCAAATTGCTATGTATGTTTTACCTGAGCCCTCAAATCAACTTCATTGTTTGGCACCAACATCACTCTACTTTCTACGCTGCCAGGCCCAGAAGTCACTTCTAATCTGCATCTTTCTTTTTTCACATAGCTTATCTGTTACTATTGTGGAGGTTGAAAATTGTATTACAGAGGTGGATTTTATATTATTCAAATGGAATTAAGTAAACTTAAAATTTGATATCCTATAACTTAAACGTCTTATGAGTTGCATTTGATGAGTTTGATCAGTGTTTTCTTTCAACTTGTCTCCGACTTCTGCTTTGGTTAAAAGAAGTTAGAAATGGGTCATGAAGAAGGACATATAAGCATTCTTATGGATTCTTTACAATGGTAGGCCATATATTAAGATTTCTACACTAAACATGAATGTGACATTTTACAATTAATAACAATCACTAGGTATTATTTACAATTTAGCTTCTACATTTGGTAAGAAGTAAGATCAATTAGAAAAAAATTTGAAATTTTAATCCATAGTTAATGCTAAAGTTTTGCTAAGAGATTTTGTAATTTTTTGGATAATTTAATGGATTGGTGTGATTGAACCTGAGCAGCACAATGAAGTGATCACCTTTAGGTGAACATTGATATCTGAAAAAATAAAAATAAATTGCTCTTATATTTTTGCATGAAAAAAAACTTTTTCAACATCACTTTGCATATACTAAATTATATACAAAATTTGAGCCGCAAAAAGAATGTGAATCCATTTGATAATTCTGGATATTGGTTTATCGGATATGTAAATTAATAAGAGAAAAGATCAACTGTGTAAGCTTAATCCATTATTAGTCATTAATTCCACCAATATTTAATAGCTTTTATTAATAATTAAAATTAAGTATAAAATTTCTTATTTTTATACCATTATAAATTATCTCCAATTAACACTAATTATTTTTGGAATAGTAGATAACTAATTATATATGTGTGTGTGTTTGTTTTGTTTTAATTACAGGATATTATCTTCTGCCATCTCAAAAATTTTCTTATAATTTTAATTTATTTTGGACCTGAATTATTATGATAATTTTTTCCCAACTTAAAATCACATCCTTTTGGGTATAATTTTATTGGGAAAATATTTTCTTATGATGTAGGAGAATTATTTTTTCCTACTAGTGACCCTTCAATTTTCGTGCAACAATTTCTTTTGTGTTTTTGTTTTTTATAATAGATATGGGACCTACACAAGATATGCAAGAAAATTTTCTCCTACTGCATAAAAAAATTGAAATCCAATTTTTTTATTTCTTGTAATAGGAGAAATATGTAACCCTATATAAAAGTTGCTAATTATTAATTTTTTTAAGTATTGTTGTTACTTGCTCTCAGTCGACATTAACCTAAAATAATATATATTTTTTCATTAATTAATAATGCATATGTTTCTTTAGAAATAAGAATAAACACACCTAACGAGAAAAAAAAATTATCATTTATCAATAAGGTTTCCTTGAATGAGTAACATTACATAAATCAGATGGCTGCATAAGTAATTAGACAAGCACCCAAAAAAAAAAGAGAGTTTTAGTCCAGAATCCTGAATTGCATTTGTATGTGATTATTACTCATATTCTTCTTGAAAGTGTTGGAGATCAAGAATGTTTCTGAAAATTCGAATTTGGATTGGCATTGCTGTATATCCTTGACTTGCACGCCATAATTCTCAATCGATTCTTAAACTATTGTGTGCAAATGTTAACTACAGTTGTTGCTTTGGAGTAGGTACTTCATTGAATTTATTACTTTGAAGAGTTGCACTCACAAGAGAGGGTTATTGACCAATGACATCTAAGATTATGTCATAGAATAATGTTCGTTGTTCATGCCTGCACGCACCCATGTGCTATCACCATTTTTCCGTGGCCAACTTGCAACATTGTCGCTGTGTGCCACTTCCTTTAATTTATATATAGATAGATTCCCCTCTGATTTTCCACGAATCTATAAAATAAAACATTCTTCTTTCTTAAACAGTTGATTAGGTTAATCTCATTAGAATAAAAAATAAATTACAATAATGTTAAAGCAGATTAAGTTTAATCATTGAGATTTAATACTGTTTCACATTTCAATAGACATCTTTTTCACCTATTATATATGTGAAAATATTTTTTTTCTCATGTTGCATGAGAATTCAATTCTCATGTTGTGACCTTTCGATTTGTGTGCAAAACTTTTCTTTTCTTTTTCTTTTTTTAATAAATGTGGGACCCACAGCTAGTTGAGTCACAACATGATAATTGAATTCTCATGCAACATGAGAAAATCAAACCCCATTATATATATATAAAATAATGTGACCTTAACTATAGTTGTAAAAAAAATAGTATAATTGGTTTACCAAAAAATAAAAAATAATAAAATTACAATTTGAATTTGAAGCCGGGCTCAAATCCAAAAGAATGTACATGACCTACTACCCAAGGTCCCATGGGTCTCACACATAACTCATATATAGGACTATGTCCATTTTCTGTGTCTGTTTACCGTGTCTCTTTTTCGCTCTGAAAGTGATTTAAGCATAGAAGTGTTTTTACATGTTCCTTACTCTGTTTTCAATAAATAGGATCAACAGCATACCAAAAAAAAAAAAAAAAAATAGGATCAACAACTAAGATTGAGAATATAATATATACTGGTGTCTCTCATATTATTAGAGACAAATTTTATCTTCTACATACACATAAAAATTGTGGGACCCAGATGCAGAAAAAAAAAATATAAGTCTCACATACTTTTATGTATATATAAAAAATAAAATTTATCTCCTATAATATAAGAAATAATAAATCCTATATATATACCCTTTTAGATTTTATTGGTTGAAGAAAGATCGTACTATTCGTTTGTTGTCAAAATACTTATGATTATGATATAATGTTAAATATCACATTTGGGTATCAACATGTCTCTCTATGTGCATCAAAAGCACCCCAACTCCCCCTACAAACATCATTTCACAATAGTGTGTTTGTAGGGAACATAATTCAGTCTAATTGTTTGAAATTAAAGCTGCAAACTACAGTGAGAGAAGACATCTATATTACGCCGTTTAGGTTTATCTAATGATAATTTTTTATTGTAGATCGGATTAGTCGAATAATTTTGAATAGATAAAAAATTAAAATAATAATAATAATTCAATTAACTATATATATTCCATCAATTATTTTATAGGAAAAATATTTTTGCTTTTATTATAAAAAATATTTCTCTATTATATTCATATAAAAATAAATGAATCCTATTATAAAGTGAAAAAAAAAACCCACTCAGATTTATATAAATATGATAACAAATAATTTTTCAACAAAAAAAGAATTTTTTTTTTTTTTTTATTTACTCTTGTATAATGTCAATTGTCACCAGCACCAGAGAGTTCGGCTCCTTGCCCCTTGCCAAGCGCTAAAGTCAATTGGTTACTACAAATATAGTAGAAGAAGCCACTTGGTATTTGCACTATCATTTTCCATGAAATTTAATTAACCACGCTTCCGAGTCAATTAGACAATTACAGTCTCATAATGACACCGTTGTCTTCCACAATTGTGCTGGAATAATTGCATATCATCGATGAAACCAAATCATAAAATTTCATGGAAAATGCCTGTTGCATATGTTTTTGCCAATGACAGCTCAAGATAGGTCCCACCCCTCCATTGTATGGTTTAATTATGCAATGTACTTCAACTGTATTACATTAACAGCATTTGGTAAAGGACAAAATTTTTTTTTACTTGGAAATCATAATTTTTGAAAATATGATGGGAAAATTAATTTTTCAAAAATATTATTAAAAAATTGTTTGGTAGGTTAAAATTGAGAATATTAGCTCAAGTTTCTTAATTTTATGTTGGATTATTTGTCGAATATTACTGAAAATGTGGTGTAATTTTACAAACCTAACCTCTACCTTTTTGACTTCACGATTCAAAATAAAAATACAGAGTTGGGGATAAAATTAACAAGCATAAATATAAATCTTCCGGACTTCTTCAAAAACAAGAGACAAGATCAATAAGATCAAAAAACATGGTCTTATTGTAATTTCACCCTCGCTTTCTTGAATATCTCAAAATAATCCTTCTACCAAATTCTCCCTAAGATCAAAAAATATGCCACAAGTTGATACGAATTATTGTCTTGTTCTGTCATGGGTTGACATGTGTAATTCGCATGTCAAACCCATAATTTTTTTTATTTAAAAAAATAAAAAATTTAAATTTTGTTGATTTTGAATCGGCGCAGGTTATATGTCAACTCGCATATATTATTTAATTTCTTCTAAAAAATAAATTTTCATTTTTTGTGGATCAACCCATATGTCCCACGACAGGTCATGTCTACGTTTCAATTTTTTACGCGTGAACAACAACAATCGTGTTTGTGTTGAAAAGTTTGAGCCGTAGGTCAAACCTTGATTCAATACGAACTCAACCTTCCAACACATTTTGCCACTCCTATTTATATAGAATGAATCCTCTTATATATAAATTTCACATCATCAGATTATATAAAAAATTTATGTCTTTTTTCTTTTTTTATGTATTAACAAATATTGATTGGCCACCACTCATTTAGTGCTTATTTTGTGTGTGTGTGTGTTTCGTAATGTGTTTGTGTGGGGGGGGGGGGGGGGGGGGGGGGGGTAGACACAAAATGTTCATGATCACGTGAAATTCATACATGAGGAGATACACTACTAGTCTGGATTGTTGTGTTTGATATTTTTATCCGAATCATGTACAAATTGCTGTATAACATTAATTACTGTCTGAGATCTTTTTATTTTATTTCTTTGCTGGTAGGAACTTTCTGAGATATTCTTCCATGGTGACACAGGCATAGACCCCAATACTGGTTCCTAGGTGTAACTCCCCTCTTAGTGATATAACAATATTAGTTTGAAAAGGTCATAATGAACAGATGTGTAAGACAAAGAAAGTCCTACATTGAGTGATTTAATTATGAAATCCTGTACATAAAAAGGCACTTACGAATTTTTTTAAGTTAATGAAAACTACTTAATATCAAAAGTATTTTATATGAAAAAAGAAAGTGCTTTTGAAAAACGATTAAAATATCTCCTCACGGGGTGCGTGAGTATGTGTTAGATCGAAGCATTTTGCATATTTTTAGACATACCCAATTTTTTTGTAAGCACTAATTTTCTAACATCATAGCTGTATCTATGCTCATGATGAATACACCATCTCACGTAACAATTTTTTTTCCTTTCTAATTAAAGTTAGTTCTTGTCATACAAGAACGACCTCTAAGATGCATTGAATGTATATCCCTAAATAAGGGGGTTTTAGAGCTGTGTTCTTTTTTGACTTGCATATGTTTTATCATAACGCGGTTCAAAATTTGAAGTAGAATGTTACCTAAAGTTCTGGAACAATATAATATATTTGCAGTATAAATATGAGCAAGTGTCGGCAGTATATAAATTCTTAACTGTGGTTTGCACAACCTGGCCAGGTAGTATGGCTAAAAGAATAAATAAATTAATTCATACAAGCTAACTAATAATGAATGATGAAAAAGGTCATTTACTTTTATTGGCAACCCTACTAGAAAAAAAAAGCTAAAAAATAAATAAATAAATATATATATATGGGATAGAATCCTTTGACACCGGTGTCAAATTTTGAAATTTGACACCAAATCCCAACCGTTGATTTCCGTCAATCTACGGTTATCATTTATTGGGAATTACACTTATTAATTAATTATTAATTCCAATAAATGATAACCGTTGATTGACGGAAATCAACGGTTGGAATTTGGTGTCAAATTTCAAAATTTGACACCGGTGTCAAAGGATCATATATATATATATATATATTTCGATGTCATATAGAAGATCAATGCCATTCATATGGATTCTGCATGATAATGTGCATTTGTATAATGAAAAATTATAGGCTTTCTTTGGGTGCCGTGTGGCCTTTTAATAGGTTGATGTTTTTAGATGATTTGAAATAGTTATTCAAAACTACTTTCAAATTATTTGTTTGATAAAAATAATAAAAATAGTTATCAATTCTAATTTATTAATTAACTAAGCTTTTAGGCCGGATGTTAACGTGCATGTCGCAATATTTATACAAATATTCCAAAATAATTAATAAACTCATTAGTATTAAAAATAAGTTATTTATTTACCAAAAAAAAAAAAATAGTTATTTGATAAAGTGGATGCACACACACATATATATATAGAAAAATATTTCTCAAATCACTTGAGGTAATCTTATCTCCAGCTGTTCCAAAATTACGTCATTTTGAGTGTTAGGAGAATTAATGAAGAGTGTTTTAGTATTTGTATTTGTTTATTTATTACATTAATTTTACCAAAACACTATTCATTAATTTTCCTAAACCCTAAATGACGTAATTTTGGGGTGGCCGGAGATAGCGGCGGAACCATGTTGTTTCAATTGTTTGCACGTGCAGACACAAAGTTGGGGAATTATTATTATTTCTCACAGGGAATGGGTGATTCAGGTCAAGTGAAAAACAAAATGAAATAGGAAGATTGAAATGAAAAAGGTAAAGATAAGTCCAACCCAACCAACCCCTTATGTTGAACTTGATATATTTGTTGGTCCCAGATGAACATAAGATGGGGGGGGGGGGGGGGGGGGGGGGGGGGGGGGGGTGAATTGAGTTTTATAAAAATAATTTGCTAATTAAAATTAACTCAAAGCAATAAATCAAGATAAGGATAGAGAGATATTAACACAAAAGTTTTTACGTGGAAAACCCAAAAGGGAAGAAAAACCACGGGCCCTAAACTCGAATACTGAAATTCGACGGGCAACTCCACTATAAAACTTGTGTACAAAGAGTTCTCTAGTATCTTAGTTTCCTAGTCTACCCCTTACACAAATTCCCAAACTGGTATCCTAATTTTTCAGTACGAAACTGTGATACCCTCCCCTGTATGCATCCAAGAGAGATGTCTGCTAAACCGATTAGAGTCACAACGTTAATGTATTCAATTAAAGAGATGTATATTTTAGTCGAGTGATAAAACATGTATTGAAATCGGGTTTCACATAGGAACAGCTGGAAATTTTATAAAACACATTGCTTGCTGAAATTGAAGTTTGTTCCTGAAAACCTGCCTATCTTGCAAAAATCATAAAAAATCGAATTTAACAGCTTTTGAAGATTTTCTTTGACACAAGGAAAGTAGACATCTGGGGCTTTACGTACATATAAATTATATCTCATTCGGAGGTCTGTGGCCCTAGAAACAGAACTCGCAAGATGCTTGCTAAAACAGTTCAAAAATCCGAATTTAAAACAGGAGAAATCGTTTGGGCAAATTAAATACCAGAATTACATAAGTTCAGGAAAAATATAAAAGTCAGTCTACAACATGTTTCAAAACAGAATACGAATTATAACTTGCTACTCTCCAAAATACTACATCAACGTCGAATATTCAATACACAATCAATAGAAACAGCGAATAAACAACAAGGTTTTCAAATAGCAGCACTCAACAGAATATATCCCAAACAAATACGTCATCAAATGCTTCTTCGTCCTCCTGCAATTTTATAAAAATTGAGCCCTAAAAGGGGTGAGAAAAAATCCCAGTAGTGTGGCAGAAAAACCAATAGTGCAACAATATTAGTCTAGATACCGAATTTCCAAAACAGCCGCATCATCAATTAATCCGAACAGATACTAAAATGCAACAGAATGCGTATATAACTCTAGAATAATGTATCTTCATAGCACTACTGTGCACATACTAACTAACTCAACAGAGATTCCATTTGGCCCTAACAGAGGGGAATTCCAATTGAGACCTATGCGAACTGAGCCACGGTTCCTTCTCCCTGGTACCTGAGGGATGCGTATATGATGAATGCTCAACCATATGCTTCCTTTCAAAATTTTCAATTTTCCAAACAACATGTATAAGGATGCATGTTATGCTATGATTTGCTTCGCACACACATGAAAAATGCGGATTTATGATGTACATGAGCAGAACAAAAATCAGAATTAGAATACCATAGTTCTCATGGATTATGACACCCAAAATTTCGAATAAAATGTGTCTCCAAAACAGAATTCCAATGAGTCCAAATTCAGAAGTGGTTTACAAATATTTTCCAACAGAATACATATATATATATATATATATATATATATATATATATATATATATATATATATATAGGGACACATGAGCAACAATTCACAAATCCAAGCACTAAACTAATAGTCACAAAAGGTTGAACCACCTACACTTACCTTGATGTGTCCAAGTTTTAAACCAATTGTAACACCAATTCAATCCACTCTCTTAGGGGTTTGCGCACCTATATAAACGTATAACAAGTCAAAACTTTATTTTGTGACATCCTATTACATAAAATTTCTATCCCTCTTAATGTTTGGTTTACAATCGGATTTTATGGTCCCTAAACTAGATAAATTTTCTGACTTAAGATTTAGTTTTACCAATTGTTAACAAGAAACAAAATCAAAGCTTCTCAAGCATGCAGGTTCGGTTTATGGGGTCATTAATTAGGGGCTTCCAATTTTTTTTTTTAACATAACATCACCCATCTAAGTCCAGCATGCGCTAATTAGGCATTTAGCTTGCTCTCTTCATCATTCACAACACATGCAAAGCTAACAATCTTTTCTAATCCCAAAGACCAGTCTATCAACGCTAAAGGGAGCTATTTTCCAAGCTCACAAAAATATCAGTTTCGGTTTGCATGTACCAAATTCATGGATGTTCGGATGGACAGAAGCAAGGGAAGAGGAATGGAAAAAAATACATCCTCTTTGACTACATGCAGCGGCCAAACAGAGGGGAAAACAAAAGCTTGGGGTTCGACTCATACCTCCTTGTGTGTACCCAAAATGTTCACCAATCAGCCAAGGAAATAGCAACCAAGTGATGAGCAGCCCCCCTCAACCTTCCTATGCTCTAAAATCTCGGTTTCAGCTGCATGCAATGGAAAGAAGAACACTCAGAACCGATTTGTGTAGTGATGAATAAAGAGATAAAGAAAATACCTCACCTCCTTAGGATTGATCTTCGGCTAAACAAGGAAAGGAGAGGGGAAAGTGTTTAGGTGTTTTGTTATCTTCCTATGGGCTCACGGTTTGTGGGGAAGATGATGGGGAAAGAGATGCCAGCATGGTTCTCCTTTGTGTCCTTCCTTGAGGCTTGAGGCTGTGAGGAGGGAATGAGGGGAGCTAAGTGTGATTCGGAATTAAGGATGAACAATCAGTTCTTGGGTTGGTTCTTTGTTATGCGCTTGGAGAGAAAGAGACTAAAGTGAGGCTGATTGTATTTTTAACAAATGAGCAGAATGCAATTGTTTTCTCCCCTTGTAATGCGCACACGACTGAAGTGGTGAGAAGGAAGTGTGTGTGTGTGGCTTTGACCAATGAGAAGACATGCATTCAGATTTTGACCAATGAGGAGACATGCATTCAGATTTCATAGAGATATGTTAAAGGATTAGCTAAGAGTTTTGGGCTGACTTGGCCTTCCCCCAAAGCATTTGGGCCGGAGCCTATAGGGGATAGATGGGGTCTAATTTCCTCACCTAATGAACATCATTTTATGTAATCTACTAAATAGTAACTAAGATTTTTATATATATTGTAATTAAAATTAATTCTACCTTTTTAACTAGGGTTTCGAATTCCTAAGATACATACTCACCCATAATTGTACTTAAAACAATTTTCCTAATTTAAAGTAATTCCACCCTAAATATATATAGAATTCGAATTCGAGGCATGCTTCCACATTCCTAATTGCAATTTATATAACTCCCTAATTATGTGGGATGTTACAGAAACCTTAACCCTTTAGGATTCTGAAACTCTATCACACAAGGGTTCTCAACGTACTCTCAATTTCCAAGAAAAAGAGACATGCTGGTATTCCAGTTTCCCAGCACAAGAACTGGAATCCAAGTTTCCCAGTACAGACCTTAAAAAATGTCAAGAAGAAAATTATAATTAAAGTGATTTATCTCAATGCTTCTTTTCCTTAAGCAGATAGGTAATCTGAATTCCTATGGAGAAATATTCACTTTGCCAAAGGATGAATGTATGAATGAATGTTCTTGAGAACGCTCTTCAATTGATGCACAAGAAAGAATCCTAATCTTGAAAATCTATTTCTCTCTTTTCTTTCTTGTATATCCTTCTCTCTTCTCTCTCTTGTATTTTCTCCACTCTGAAATAATATGCCATGAGCCCTATTTATAATAATCACATCTTAATCTATTATGCAATGCAATCCTAATCAAATCTTTGGCAAATAATATTTTATTTCTCTTAGATGAAATCTAAAAAGATAAAATCTTTCCCAATCTTTACTTGATTCCATGCTTTTATATATCTTCATGATATCTTCCATATCTTCTCCAATCTGCATGCAATCTTTAATTATCTTGAATATTGATCCCATGCTTTTTTCTGTCTTCATGATATCTTCCATATCTTCTCCAATCTTCATGCAATCTTCAATTATTCTGAATACTATTTCAAATCAGAATAAATATTATTCTGAAATCTCAAACGATCAGTTCATTAGTAATTTCAAGACAATAAAATATTATCAATTAAATTAACATTAAATTGATTGTAATCATCAAAACATATTTTAAATCAATTAAACAATTGGGGTATAACAAATATTCAATAATATTTAATAAGATTGATAACGTAGATATAGTGCAATATTTTCAAGGAATGAAAAAATGAAGAATGCTTTTGTAATTGTTATACTGTAACTAGCAGTGTAAATGGGCTAGGCTGGCCTACAGGGGCCTACGGCCTAGCCTATATTAGGCCAAACTTGGTCTATTACAAATAGTCAAATAGAACAAGACTAGGCTTTTAAGAAAAATTATTTAGAAAGCAGGTCATAGGCTTTTTTGTACATGTTGAGCCTATAAGCCTATAGGCCGACCTATATCATATTATTTATTTTAAATAAGATGATTATTTTAATAATTTTTAATAATAAAGTAATATCATTTTAGTAATTTTTTTAATTGTTGAATGTTTAATAGGCTTAAACAGGTCAACAGGTCTAGGCCAAGGCTTTTAATTTTTAAATATAGGTCAGGTCAGACTTATAATTTGAGGCCAAAACAGGCTAATAGGTCAGGCCAGACGTAAGTTTTTTTCGTACAGGCCTGCCAATTTAAATCAAAGCCTAGCCTAACCTAATCTATTTAAAGTTAAAATAGTTTTTTCACAATAGTTTCGTTGGCTCTTGATTATTATTTTTTATGTAAAGTTAAAATTTTCTTTTCTTTTCTTGTTTATACTCTTTTGTTTTTTAATACATTTAAAATTTTCTTTAAAAAATTTTAAATGGGCGCTGCCACCGAACCCCCTGCCCCTAAGTGTGCAGGCATAAATAATCTTAATTAACATTTATCTTTCTTTCTCCTCTTTAGATTCTGATCTAACGGTGTTGAGGAGTGATAGACAAAGATAGGTAAAATAACCTATCATATATATATATATATATATATATATATATATATATATATATATATATATATACTGTTAAGAAGTTGATTTTTTATTTTATTTGCATATATTTCTTTTATGATTGTGTCTCTGTATTTATTGCATATTGATACCACAATTATTTTTTTCTAAATGGAATTCATTAATATTTTTTTCATTATATTTTAAATCTAAGAGTCAAATATTATACAGTAATATTTATTTTTTTTCTTTTTTAAATTTATTTAAATATTTTTTCTTGATTGTGTTAATTAAACGCTTTGAAATGTGATTTTGTTTTATATATTATTGTACGGTAATTATATTGAGCTAGGGCCGGCAAAATGGGCTGAGCCCGCCGGGCTGGCCCGCCCCGCCTGCCAAATGGGGCGGGCTGGGTTGAGTTTTTCAACCCACCAGCCCGCCAAACCCGCCAGCCCATATGGGTCAGCCCGCCAAGTCCTTTTTTTTTTTTTTTAGGTTACCCAATTGTTATGTAGCTCCGTATCTTAGATTTCTCTGCATGCAAGTGGCTTTTTTGAATTGTTGTGGACTGCTCATACAACACTTTGTTACTTGTTTTGTTACTCTATTTTATCCTGATATGATTTTATTTTTTTATTATTATTTTTGGAATGAAAGATACATATTTATATGCAGATTATTAAACACTGATCTTCTTGGTTTCATAAGCACATTAGGATTTTATGCAGATTTTTGTATGCTTTTATGCAGATTTTTTTATGTGATTTTATGCAGAATTTAAGTTTTTGTATTTTATTTTATATTCTTTTTTTATTTTAGGCGGGCTGGCCCGTAGCCCGCCAGCCCACTCATAAAACGGGCCGGGTTACTCCTTTCAACCCATTTTGTCAAAACGGGCCGGGGCGGGCCAGCCCATTTTGGGCGGGCTAGTGGCGGGCCGGGGCGGGCTGGCCCATATTGCCAGCCCTATATTGAGCACAAGTTAAGAAATAAAAAAAAATACAAGTTACCTGTAACACCCTATATGCATCCAGTTTGTTAACATCAAAATGGTATTAAGTGCAGCTAATTAATTAAATAAATGAGGAAGCTAAACTCATTAAAATGTGGATAAACTTTTTTCCATTCTTTATTAAGTGTAATCATTACTTGCATGTCAAGTTAATTGCATATCATACATGATTTGTTCAACTTTCTTACTTACAAATTACATATATGCTTACTTACACATTTCAATATTCTTTATAGATCTCATACAACACCTATTGAACCTCCATTTGTATATCCTACATAATCTAAGCCATTTCAAGATCTTAAGTACTAATTCTATAAACATAGTTTATATGTCACAACATCAACTAACCAAAGTAATTCGATTGCCTACAATACATAAACTTATACATATCCTCCAACAAAAGTAAATGACTCAATATAGACATAATGGCATAGACAACCCCTATGCTCACATCAAATATAAACATATCATAATGTATCCAAATAACAGTCATATCTAATATACATAAATATCAAATGATAGCTATGCAAGTTTTATGTCATGCTACAATCTCAATGTCGACCTCTTGCCACTAGATGCATCAACATCAACAATCTCAGTACCTCTAAAATGTGCCCCACATGGGGTGAGATTTTGACAAATCTCAATAAACTGGGGTTCTTAAAGGATCACTCCGCCCCAAGTTTACTTCTCAGCATAATAATAATAAAATAGTTTAAATATGGCAGAACAGTTTAATTCTCATAAAATCATATAATGCAGTATATATCATGTGATGTATGCAAATACGGTTCAATTGGCCAGAGAAAAATGTAGGCATTACGCACGTCTGCAACCTACTCAAAACATAAGGGATGCAGCTGATATGCGTTCAACATATAAGGAAATCTAAAGCAAAAAGAGAAAGAATGTTAATTAAATCTTAAGCAAAAAGGACAATAATCACTGTTGATTTGTAAAAATCTTAATCAGAGATTGCATACTGATTTTGTGTTGATTTCGTAGGAAAAACAGACAAATTGGAGCTAAAGAGGAAAAGTTAAACTATATGACGCTCATAGCGTGAAGGGAGCCTTTCAGGCAGAAGCTACCACGCTACTGGCGTGGGAACCACGCAGTAGCGCTAGACCCTCAAAAAGCCCATGCTTGCAGCGTGGAAACCACGTTAGTTGCGTGGTGCTCCAGGATTATAAAGAAAAACTCCCACGCTCACAGCGTGGTAACCACGCTAGTGGCGTGGGAGGTGCAGACAATCATCATTAAATCCTTTTTAAATCAGAGACAAGATTATAGTGAGATGCAGAAAAGATTAGATCAAGATTCTCCACCAGGTCAAAGACTCTATAAATAGAGACTCAGACCTCAAGAGAAAAACACACTTTTGCACGGGAGAAATTGCGAGCAACAGGAATCAGAGCGAGCTTTCGGTGCCTGAAGAATCAAGATTTCTTCTTCCATTCTTTCCGGTTAATTTTAGTTTTTTGAATTCTTTTGAATATTTTGTTTTATCAGACATTAATATGTCTGGCTAGTTTTTTATATTGTGGTAAGGGTCACAACCCTTGATGTGAACCCCTTGTATTTTGGTTAAGTTTATGGTTAATTATTTCAATTGAATTTATTTTACTCTGTTCTTCATCCATAATTCTTTTAGAATTCGCGACTCTATTAGGATTGCGAGGGTGAGGGTTTTCAATAGGAATATTGGGATTCTAATTCCTGACAAAGGGTAAGATAACTGTTCATGTATGCACTAGGGATAGGCTATATGAACTGCAAACGTGGAAAATTCACTGGGCTTAAAGATTAACTTGAAAAGGGATTTCTAAGGGATTAGGATTCCAATAGGGTTAATAAGGTTAAGATCACTAAGGGATTAGGGCTTAACTAATTAATTATATATGGTGAATTGTTTGATCAATTGGGTAATTAAATATAAAAATTAATCAATATTACAAGGTGGGGATCGGAAAGGTGTTGGCGTCCTTTACTGCAATAGTTTTCTTTACAATATTTTCTCAAATCTCAACCCCTTTTACTTTAAGTTTTCAACTTCTCTTTGAATTGTTCACGAAATATTGAATAGTTCACAATTGTCACAACACAATTACTTCACAAATTAACTTTTGTTCATCCAATTGAGAAAGGAATAGTTAAAATTAAACCTGGTGCCTCAATCCTCGTGGGACGATATTCTTACTCACTTTTTATTACTTGGTACAATCGGTGCACTTGCCGATTTTACGCAACAAGTTTTTGGCGCCGTTGCCAGGGATTGACTACGCCTAATTTATTTTTAACTTTTGAATTTCATGATTGGATTCTGTTTTGTTACTAACCTTTTTGCTACAGTTTATGCGAGGTAAAGTTCATCGAGATTCTTTACAGTTTGATCCAGAAATCAAGAAAACTGCAAAGAAAAATCGGAAGCAAGCCAAGCAAAGAAAGCAAGAAGAATCTTCAGGTTCAAAGCAACACAAAGAATTAGTGATGGCAGCTAATAATCAACCTCTGCCTCATCCACCACCTGCAGCGGAGTTGATGGAGTCAATTCTGGCTCCTATGTTCACAAGGCCGAACTAGAGTGTCGTCCGGCCACAGATAGAGGCCAACAATTTTGACATCAACCCGTCTCTGATTAACCTGGTGTAGAAGAACCCTTTTGGCCGAGAGGATTACGAAGATCCTTACGACTTCATGGATAGATTTCTGAGAATCTGTGACACAACCAAGCATCATGGGGTGTCTGACGATGCCATCAGACTCAGGCTGTTTCCCTTTGCTTTGACCGGAAAATCCCTCAGTTGGCTAGACCGACAAGCTCCTAACAGTATCCGAACATGGGATGATCTAGTAGCTAAATTCTTTGCTGAGCATTTTTCGCGGGAAAAGTACAACAAGCTGGTGAACGAAATCACCAACTTCATTCAGCAGCCGGGAGAGACGCTCTGTGCAGCCTGGATGAGATTCCAGGAGTTGATCAGAAAATGCCCTCAATATGACTTCCCAGATGAGAAGAAAGTCAGAGTCTTCTATAATGGGATGACACCAGAAACCAGGATGGTTGTCAATGAAGCAGCCGGTGGAACCATCGAAAAGAAGACAGCAGCTGAAACCCTAGAATTGATTGCTTACCTAGCACGGAACGATAAAGCTTCTACGGTAGTTCCTCCAGTTCAGTCAGCTCAACCCAAGAAGGGAATTTTACAACTGGGGAACATTGACGCCTCATTAGTTGAGCAAAAGGTGATTTCACAACTGTTGGCCAGTTTGAATGCCAAGCTCGACAAGATGCAGCTCTCAACATCCAAGGTAGATGTATTTGACTGTGAGTATTGTAAGGAGCCGCATGATACTAATAAGTGCCTTACACTCAATAGAGTTGAATCATTCCAGGTCAATGGAATTTGGTATGATCCAAGGCATCCACAAAATACTCAAGGTTACCAAAGGAATCAGAAGGGCGGCCAAGGGAAAGGAAGCAAGGGAGCGGCCTGGATTATAAATCCAACAACTATCTGCAACATCCTCCTCTGCCACAAAAGGGCCATCTGAGTTGGAGAAAGCGATGATACAACTTGCCAAAACTACTAATGATCACATAAAAGAGACCAGAGCCTACCACAAGAACCAGGATGCTTCCATCTGAAACTTGGAGAGTCAGATAGGCCAGTTGTCTAGGAAGTTGGCTGAAAGGTCTCAAGGACAGTTCCCAAGTGATACAATTGTGAATCCAAAGGAGGACTGCAAGTCCATTGTGACTAGGAGTGGAATTGTGATCACTCCTTAAGAAAAGCCAAAATCGGTTCAGCCAAAGAAAGTTAATGAGCCAACAACTGAGCTAGAGCATGAGAAAGAAGTACAAGCACCTGTCAGTGAGCAAGAAGAAGCAAATGAGAAAGCTGTTGAAGCTCCAAAGCAACCGATGGATTTTTCTCGCTTTGAGAAACCTCTATATCCTATGAAGCTCAAACAGCAAGCACATAAGCAACAGTATGCCAGGTTTTTAGATATATTTAAAAAATTGCATATTAATATTCCATTTACTGAAGCTCTTGCTAACATGCCTAACTATGCTAAATTCATGAAAGATTTATTGTCTAGAGGTAAAACACAGTTCAGTTATCGTGAGGAAAAGGTTGTGATAGAAGTTTGAGTTAAGATTAATTTCAGAAAAAGTCAAGTAGGTGTTACGGGTTCCATGTTTTCATCCCTTTGGTTAACCCTGCTTGGTAGCATATTTTACAAGTGGATTTTGCTCCTTCCCTTGTTTTGCTATAGGTAAGCAGAGGGTAAGGCCTTACTCTCCACGTTACTCCATAGTACTTGGAGTTATATGCAAGGAAACCATGCTGCCTTCTCAAAAGAGCATGGATTCACATGGCAGTGCTCCCCATTCCAGGTGTTTCTCCCTCCTTTCTTCAGGCTAAACTACCCCAGGATCTTGAGAATGCTCCACACGCCCTTGTCAGTGTTTCATCAACCGAGTGGTCCCGGGATGAGGTTGCCAGCCCAAAGGGTTTCACAAAATCAATAAATTAAACCAAAGAGCAACTCAAAATTCATTTATAAAATATGTGTTCCTTACAAAGTTATCCTAAGACAAAAGGGATTACTTCTATGGAACCCTCACCTACTTAGAGGAAGTTAGCTCCTAGTGAGCATTTTTACAAAAAGAAAACAAAGAGATGACGAGTCCTAGGATGGGCGCTGATGATTTTCTTTATGAGGATTGCTTGTTCCTTTTATAGGGTTCTTCATTTGATCTTCATTGTTCCTTTCATCAAGGGTCTTGCTTTGTTTAAATCCTCTCCAATGGTAGCTTTGCTTCTTGCCAGCTCAGCTCCGAATAGAAATCCTCTCCAATGGTAGCCTTGCTTTTTGCCAGCTTGGCCTTAAATGGAAGTGGTCCCCCTTGCTTTTGGCTCCCTTTGTGAGTGGGAGTATCGGATTCAGGGAGGCACCTCCACTCCTTCTGCTGCAGCTGACGTGGCGGCTTTTGATTGCTCAGCTTCTTTGCTTTCGTACTGTAGCAGAGGTAGCACCTCCACCTTCTCTGTTGTGGCTGACGTGGCGGCTTCACATTGCTTCCTTTGATTGCTGTTGTACTACAACAGGCTTTTTTTTTCTTTCTGCGCAACACTCCTTCTCCTCTCTTCATTTTGTGGTTCCTTCTGATGGGCCTTAGGTGTCCTGAACAAAGCAAACTAACCCAATAGTCATATGAAAAAGATAATGTTAAATTTGCTCCAGGTCTACCTTAACTCCCACTTTCGGTATTGCTCTGGTCCACTATTCAAAACAGTTGCTCTATATGGAAAGAAGAAGGTTGAAGGGAGTGATTTATAACCAAAACATGGGTTTTGTGGAACAATTTACACTTAATGGGCCTCAACTCTTGAGGACCATCAACACCCCAAAACTAGATATTACTCGTCCCGAGTAATCCTTCACAACCAACAGTCTTCTTGTGGCAGGCTAATGCTCCTTGAGATTATCGATGAAGAGTTAACTTAACTCCTTCCATCGCTTCATTAGAGCACTCATCTGACTTGTGAGTTTCACCAGCTTCATTGTGTGTGTGACCTCTTCCACTCTTTTAGTCAGTTTCCCACAGAGTTGCTTCCGGATTGAACTTTTTGGCTTGATTTCTTCTCTTACTTCTTAGCTCCCTTCTCTATTTCTTTCTTTTCAGGTCTTTTAACTGGAAGTCAATTACCCTTGTCTTTGCATAAGGCTGACCTTCAACAGCATGCTCTTTGAGCGGCTCTTGCTCTCACCTTGATGACTTGAGCTCTTTGAGCGAAATTTTTGGAGCAGAGGAGCTGACCCCTTTTTTTTTTTTTTAAACCAGGGGCAGAGTAATTTATTTAAACAGCCTGAAGTTCTTTCCTTGGTAACTCAATAAGTCCACTGAATAACAGAGTGTCCGATTTTTGGAGTGCTGCTTTTTGTGCATGGTGTTGCTCCAAATCAGAGTGATGCCCTATGTTGCTTTGTTAGAAACTGTAAACTCTTTAGGGCATCTCAAGGAGCAAAATCCTGGGCAAAAAGAATCATTGAGTAGATCAGGACACTTAGGACGGTAAACTTAGCAAAAATTAAAAACAATATTTTTATAAAAAAGTAAAACAGGGTGGCGAATCCCTGGTACACCACAGAAGTCATTTATCTAAGAGCAAAGTCAGTAACATTCCACCACAAAACTTTCAGGCATTCATTCCAACAGATTTAAACAAGTTAAAAAGGATAGGGAACGAATGAACCTGGGGTCACCGTAGCGACCCTTAATGCTCTCCAGTTTCTTGTCTTGCTCCGCTAAACGGAGCATTTGTTATTGCTTCTGGAGGGAAGACATTTGGAAACGGTGGATATGGAGTTTGTCCCTTGAATTTTTCTCCCCAGTTACTGGCGAAGATTTGATCCCGAGCTCTGTAGTACAATCGGAGTTGAATTTCCTCCTCTTTGTTCTTCATCAATTCATCTTTCAAGAGCCCGATCTCCTCCTTCCAGTCTTTTCTGTTTTTTTCGTGGGCTTGCTCCCTTTCTTCCATTTTCTTGTTCATCATCTCTACTGCTTTCACCAGGTCTTTCACCGTGTTTTGCAAGGTTGAGGATCCTTCTCCTTCCTCAATCTTCCTTTTCAGAGGCAGTGGTCCAGCATTTTTTATCTGGTCAAGTTCATTCTGCAGGGCCACCTTTTCTTTGTTAATGAGCAAGCTGGCTTCTTTCAGAGATTGCAGCTCCCTTCCAACTGTGTCTTCTAAGGCTTGCACTTGAGTGGCTAGAAGGTCTGCTCCGAGACCGAACATAGTTTGACATTGAGTCATGTCAGTTGTCTCGACTAGGAACTGCCTTCGTCCACTCTTTGCAGGAGCTCTCTTAAAGGGAAGTTTTTCCCTTCTTGGAGTTTTCTGAGGTTCTTCCTTCACATTGCCCGAAACTTCAGCTTCTTCTTCTTCCTCCTTTCCTTCTTTTTCTTCTTTCTCTTCTTTTTCTTCTTCCTCCTCACTTTCCAATCCTTCATTGTCTCTGATTGGCCTTTAGACCAGACCTCTTGCACATTTC
>NW_026897618.1:0-36137 GCF_033153095.1 Gastrolobium bilobum
CAAACCAAATTCCTTTCGAAAAAACGCTGCACCCTCGCGGTGGTAATTATAGCCACTGGGTCTACCTCTATCCATTTGGTGAAGTAATCAACAACTACTATCAATCATTTTAACTGCCCTTCAGCCGCAGCAAATGGGCCCAAAAGATCCATGCCCCACTTGAAGAAGGGCCACGGAGCTGTGATCAAGCTTAACTCCTATGGCAGTGCCAATAGGTTTTTACTGTGCTTCTGGCACTGATCACACTTCTGCACATGTTCCTTTGCATCTTGAACCATAGAGGGCCAAAAATATCCTGCTCTAAGGGCCTTCCGAGCTAGCGCTTTGCCCCCAATGTGCTGACCATTTATCCTCTCATGGATTTCGGATAGGATATATTTTGCCCTATCCGAGCTCAGGCATTTCAGTAGGGCGGAATAAATGCCTTTCCTATACAATTGTCCTTCAATCATTGCATACAACGCAACATCCCTAACCAACTTCCGAGCTTCTTCCTTTTGGGATGGGAGTGTTCCGTTTTCTATGTAATTGATAATGGTGCTGCGCTAATCTATGCTCTCAGATATCTGCATGATACATGTGGGTTCCAGGATATTCTGCTCCACCACCGTCCTGTGGTTTCCCAATCCTTTGGTACTTGCTAGCTTTGACAGTATGTCGGCCCTGCCATTTTCTTTTCGTGGGATGTGGCGAACTTCTACCTCCTCAAACTCCGCCATTAACTATCTTGCGGAATCTAGGTATTTTGCTAGCAATGGTCCTTTAGCTTGGTAGCTTTCTCCGACTTGCGACGTGACCAATTGCGAGTCACTAAAGATTTGCAGCTTCTTCGCTCCAAGCTCTTTGGCCTGCTGCAACCCGGCGATGAATGCTTTATACTCCGCTTGGTTGTTGGACGTTTCAAATTTCATCTGCAGAGAGTACTCAACCGAGATTCCTTCCGGGTTCTCAACAATTACCTCGGCTCCACTTCCTTTAGAGTTTAAGGACCCATCCACATAAATTTTCCATGTGTTCGGCTTTGCCGGGCTCTCCTTTTGGATTGAAGTAAGCTCCCTGACAAAGTCTGCCAATGCTTGGGACTTAATTGCTTTCCGGCTTTCAAAAGATATGTCAAACTCTGACAGCTCCACGACCCAAGCCATCATTCTCCCTGCTAAGTCAGGTTTATGTAAGATCTGCCGTATTGGCAAGTCCGAACGAACTATAACCTGGTGCCCTTGAAAATACGCTCTAAGCCTTCGAGCCGAGATTAGAAGGGCGAAAGCCACCTTTTCTAACTTCTGATAGCGAAGTTCTGCTCCTTGTAAGAGCCGACTTACAAAGTAGATTGGTTGTTGCCCCTCCTCACTTTCTTGGACCAAAACCGAGCTAACGGCCATATCTCCCACCGAGAGATACATTATCAATGGTTCTCCTTCTCTGGGACTAGATAGGACTGGTGGTGATGCCAATTGTTTTTTGATTTCTTGGAATGCTACTTCACATTCTGAAGTCCAGCCATACTGCACCTCCTTTCGCAACAGCTTAAAAAATGGTAACGCGGTTTTTGCAGACCGAGGTAAAAACCTCGTGAGTGAGGCTAACCTCCCAGTCAACTGCTGGATTTCCTTTTTATTCCCCGGGGCTTTCATTTCTAACACGGCTCTGCACTTGTCCGGGTTGGCTTCTATACCTCGGTGGGTCAGCATGAACCCTAGGAACTTCCCTGCAAGGACTCCAAAGGCACATTTAGTCGGGTTTAGCCGAATGTTGTGATGCCGCAATTTTTCGAAGGTCTGCTCCAGGTCTTGGACATGCGTTGCCGAATCAATTGATTTGGCTATCATGTCATCTATATATACCTCCACGTTTTTGCCAAGCTGGTCGGCAAATACCCGATTCATCATCCTTTGGTATGTGGCTCCTGAATTCTTCAACCCAAAAGGCATCACATTATAACAATAGTTTTCCTTTTCTCCAATGAAAACGGTCTTTTCCTGATCTTCTGGGTGCAATGGGATCTGATTGTATCCCGAATATGCATCCATGAAGGACAGCATCTGGAACCCGGATGAGTTATCCACTAATTGATCAATGTTGGGCATGGGATATGCATCCTTGGGACATACCTTATTCAGGTCAGTATAATCTGTACACACCCTCCATTTCCCATTTGGCTTTTTCACCATGACCACATTTGACAGCCAGGTTGTATATTGTATCTCTCTAATGAATCCTGCTTCCAATAACTCCTTCACATGATCTTCTAACACTTGACGACGCTCCGTACTGAGCTTCCTTTTCTTCTGGGCTACCGATTTAGACCCTGGGTACACGGCAAGCTTATGACAGTAGAACTGAGGGTCCACCCCAAGTATATCTGAGGACTTCCAAGCGAAAACATCTACATTCCTTCTTAAGCATTCAGTATTTCGAGCTTTGTCCTCAACAATCAACCCTTTTCCGACCTTGGCAATTTGAGTTTCTCCTCCAATAACTACTTCCTCCAATTCCCCCTCTGATTCCGGTCTTGGAATCTGAGATTCATCCCTCATATCCAGCTCCACCATGTTTACCGGAGTAACTACCTTTTTGGAGGTTTCCGGTTTACCGCTGGTGCTCAAACCGGCTGATTCCTTGTGTTTACTGCTTATTGTTTTGACTGACTTAAAATAAGTCCCGTGACTCTTTTTGATCTCCCTGAATGGTGATAACCGTATTCTGCTCACCTATCATTTTAATCTTCTGATGCTTAGTGGAGACCAGCATATCCCAATCGTGAATTGTTGGTCTTCCCAAAATTACGTTATACTCCGATGGGAAGTCGGCAACAATGAATCTTACTCTCCCTGACTTGTAAGACTCTTTTGTTCCTAGGGTGAGTCTCAGATCAATATACCCCTTGGGAATGGTGTCGCAGCCATTAAAAGTCATCAGAGCCGTGTTGCAGGGCTTCAGATCCTCCACATCCAAGTTCATTTTCTGGAATGCCTTCCAAAGAATTACATCGGCACAACTTCCGTTATCCACGAACATTTTCTTGACTCTACAATTAACTAGTGTCCCGGTTATGACTAACCCGTCAACGTGTCCTGGCATGACATATTCCAATTCTGCTCTTGTAAAGAATAGCCGTGGTGTCTCCGGCTCTTCTAACTTAAATTTAGGCCGCTCTCGAATTGAAAGCACCTCTCTTAAGTATTTTCTTCTGGCGTTCATCGTATCACCTCCACCACCAAATCCTCCACTAATAACATTGCACTCGAACTCGGGCTCCACGAATTCATCGTCTTCTTTAACCGGTTTCTTACCTCGAAATTCATCCTTGAACTTTTTCTCTCGATTCGGGCTCATCGGCCGTCCTCTTTTCCTCTTCTTATTGTTCTTCCATCCTTGAGTTCGGATGAGATACTGACGCAATTTTCCCTCCCTGATATACCTTTCGATTGCATCTCGGAGATCCCAACACTCCTCGGTTGTGTGACCAGGGCCATCATGAAACGCGTAATACCGTGATTGATCAAGCCCAGCTTGATTCTGTAGTGGCCGAGGTCTGTCCACCCTTCTCATCTCGGTGGATGCTACTTCCCTCCAGATTTGGGATTGAGAGGAATTTAAAGGCGTATACCTGTCAAATCTTATTTTAGATAAATTTTTCTCTTCGGGTTTTTTACCCCGGAAATCATTTTGCCTTCGGTTTCCAGGTTTTTCTACCTGGCTTTGGTGCGGCCTTGGATCCGCGTTTTCAACTTCCATCTGTTCGAGCTCCAAGTATTTTTTGGAACGAGTAGTGAACTCAACTAGAGTTCGTACAGGATCTTTGTAGACGGACTTGGCCAACTTGGATTATCTGTGAAGGCCGGCAATCACCAAATGAAGGTGAACATTTTCGGATAGCCCAGGAACCTGTAACGCGGCCATCTTGAAACGGTCCAGATATTTCTGCAAGGTTTCGCCGGGCTGCTGCTTTATTTTTCCCAACGCAAATTCAGATTTTGGCTGTTTTTTGCTTGTAGCAAAGTTTAACAAAAACCTGCCTTCGAACTCTTCAAACGACCTGATGGATCCTGCTGGCAGGGAGGAGAACCACGCCTGGGCTGCTCCTGTCAGGGTGGTTGCAAATAACCGGGTTATCAGCGGTTCTTCGATGCCCTTAATATACATTGCCGTATCAAAGGCATCCAAATGCACCTGAGGGTCTTGCGTTCCGTCATACTTTGGAATTTCAGACAGATTTAGGTTTTCTGGGTATGGTGCATTCACAATTTCGTCCGCAAAGGGGCTGTCATTATATTCCCCCATATGATACTTCCTCCTGTAGACCCCGGATACATCGTTCGGGTTCGGGTTAACATTGGTGGTGCTTCTTTGAAGCCGACTTCCGACATTTCCAACTCCTCTTCCCTGGACCTGAGCCCCATTATGGTTCGCCTGGGTGCCTGCAATCCGTAGGTCATTCATAACTCGTGTTATTGCCTGCTCCGGGTTCGGGTTGGTAGCTCGACCTACTCGAGCCTCCAGCTCTCGCATTTGTCTAGCAGCTTCCTCCCTTTCCAGCTCGTGTCTCCTCTCCATCTCGTGTCTCCTCTCCATCTCCTGCATTCTCCGAAGCACCGTGGCAACTGCCAGATCTGTTACCCGCGAATCAGCAATTGCACCAATCGGTGCCTGTGCAGTATCTGCTATTTGTTCCTCCATTGGCTGTAAACCCTGCACGTAAGGAGCGTCTTGGTTAACAGCTGGAGTTGATGCCGAATCGGAATGCACATCACTCACGTGCACGGCGTCAGCATCTATCTGCCGTCCATCCAGAGGATTCTCCCTGAGTGGAGAAATAGGCTGGATTCTGGAATTCGATCTCGACGGCTGTCGAAATCCACTTCTTGTTGCTCTCACCATCGTGGCTCTTGATCACGTGGTCGTAGGTTGTTCCCACAGACGGCGCCAATGTTCTGCCTGAAGCAGATGTCCGACAGAAGGTCGGGTCTTTGATGTTGGATCTAGAGCTTTTTCTCTAGATACCTATGAATTAGGTATCCTGGGGACAGCTGATCACTACACACTATATGATGGCTTTAGCCAGAAGGGGTGTGTGTGCACTGTCGTTTCTTCAATCAAATAGGGTTAGAGAGATCTGTCATACCTGTGGTCTTTAGTCCTATTTATAGAACTTACCTCTGGGCTGACGTTGGTTGGGCTTCATATTGCTGTGGGCCTTTCTCTGGTCCATAACACTTGCAATGTCAATTTCTAGGAGTTGTTGATGAGAATGACTTTAGACTCCATATGTAAAGTGGGATTTGGTGTGGAAATTGGAACTTTGACTCCCAATTTACCAGACAATTCTTTTGCTCGGGCCTTTGACACTGCAAACATCATAGTAACAATTCGCTTCATTGATCCACTATGGAAAATTAAGAAAATTCTAAATATAGGGTCAGAAGCACAACTTCATAAGAGCATCAAAGTCATTGATGATTTCACTTACTCAGTAATTCGTAGAAGGAAGGCAGAGATAGAGGATGCTAAAAAGAATGGCCAACAAAATCAGGTAGCATCATAGAAACCATGTATCCAAACATAGCAGTGGAGTTCAAACCTAAGCTTACATATTAATATATCACTCTTATCTTAATTTATAAACAGATAAAACATGATATATTATCAAGATTCATAGAACTGGGAGAAAGCAATGCATCAGACAAGAGTCTGAGAGATGTTGTCCTGAACTTTGTAATTGCTGGTCTCGACACAACCGCAACAACTGTATCATGGGCCATTTATATGGTAATGACACATGCTCATGTTGCTGACAAACTTTACTTAGAGCTCAAAACTTTTGAGGAGAATCGAGCAAACGAAGAGAATATTTCCTTGCTTCAATGTGACATAGGAGACACTGAATCATTCAATCAAAGAGTAGCTCAATTTTCAAGGTTATTGAACAAAGATTCACTAGAAAAACTGCACTATTTGCATGCAGTCATAACGGAGACCCTAAGATTGTATCCAGCTGTTCCTCAGGTATGCAACTTTACATTAAGAAAAAATTATATAATTTTTTTTTGATCTCATTTGACTCAAATGACTACTAGAAAGCATTATAGGACAGTCACAAGGTAGGTTTCTTCATAATGACCTGAATAAGCAGAAGTTCTTCATTTCAGAAGCCTAATGAAAAGAGCTTGAGAATTCATTTAATGCTGCCAAAGGGAAATGAATTTGGCAGTCCAATTTAAATTCTTCTATAAAATGGCATGGACTAAAATGCTATAAAACACCAATTCAACCCTAAAGCTTAACCTGAATATCACGTTAATGATTTTATATTATATATCTCTAACATTTATTACTAAGCAAAGTACCTTAATGTAATTTGGAAGAGGAGTTTCACCAAGGTTTTTGCTTAAAATTTACTAATGAACTTGCTTTGTAAATATGAATGGTTGATTGTAGGATCCTAAGGGCATCTTGGAGGACGATGTCTTGCCAGATGGAACCAAAATAAAAGCAGGTGGCATGGTAACTTATGTTCCATACTCTATGGGAAGGATGGAGTATAACTGGGGCTCTGATGCAGCTTCATTTACACCTGAACGATGGGTCAAGGATGGTATTCTCCAAAATGAATATCCATTCAAATTCACTGCTTTTCAGGTAAGTTAATCTGGTTTTGAATATATAACAAAGGGGAAGGATCCGTTTACAATTTTTTTTTACAAATTACATTAAGTCTGATTGGTCATACACTCTTGATTGAAGTATGACCGGTCAGATATAGTGTAATTTGTAAGAGTTTGTAAATATGAGTGAAGATATTCTAATTACCAAAAATTCTTACTACTAGCTTACTACCCATCACATCACTATTGGATCAAAGAGAGAGAATGTTAAAAAGTTTTTGAAGAGAGAGAAAATGTTAATCTAATGGTGAGTAGACAGGTAGTAAGGTGGTAGTGAAAAGTTTTGGTAGTGAGAATATCCCTCCTCTGTAAATATAACCTTTTCCTATAACAAAAATACAAAAGCAAGTATTGCAAGTTTGAACCAAGAAGTGCAATAAACACCTTAGTTTTTTCTTTGGATATACAGGCAGGGCCAAAGATATGCCTTGGAAAGGACTCTGCATATCTCCAGATGAGGATGGTATTGGCTATTTTGTGCAGATTTTACAAATTCAACTTGGTGCCTGGTCATTCAGTGAAATACAGGATGATGACTATATTATCAATGCAACATGGCTTGAAGCTTAGAATAGAGAGACGTTCTTGAGTACTTCATCTATGATTATATGTCCCGTAAGCATCATGATTTCATATTTTAAGTGATGGAATAAATAAAATTGATACAGTTTTGTAAGATTTTAACATTAGTAAACCCGTAAGAATTTTAATATATTCGGATGGTTAAATCTCTTCTTGTACTCTCTTTAAAAAAATAAAATAAATAACATTTGTCATTCCTAACTTCTATTCTTCTATATTTTAAATTTGAAATATTTAAATTTGTTTTACAAATTTTCATTATAATTTTAAATATTTCTTATTTTATATTTTCATATTTTGTTTTAATTTATAAATATTCGCACAATGCGCTATGTGGTATTAATAATGGATACATATGTGCCGTATCTTAAGTTAAAGAGGTCAAAGTATCATTGGATTAAAACAAGGGATTTGCATCTATCATGTCTTGTGACACAACAAAGTTTCCTACATACACAATATTTTGTGGGACCCGCATTTTTTAAAGCAAAAAAAAAAAAAAAAATTATGGCACGCAAAATGAATCTCTATAACATTATACAATTATTTTTCTTACAACATAACTCTTATAAAACCCTTAAAACAAATCAATAAATTTTCTACAAAAAGTAATAGGTTTTGTTGGGCCATACTAAAAGAACTTGGATATGAATGTTGTCGTAGGACATGCTTTAAATTTTTCTAAATTTTAAATTTACGGATATTATCATAAACTGAATGTAAAAATCATGTTTTTAAAAATTGAGATTTCCGGCTAAAAAAAAATTTCTTCTCTACCAAACGCTCCGTTAAGAGCCGGGATATAACCCACTGTCTATAAGATCTGAGGACCCAAAACATAACGAAGGTTCTGTCAAGGTTTTCATTTCGTTGATAGTGCAATGGATATATGAAATATTAATAGTAAGAGGTATTATTTGGTGCAGTAGTCTATAAAATTAAATTATTTACACTAGCACTTTATATTTCGTGATTTTTATTATTTGAAAGGGAAATGTTTTAAAATATGATTTTCATATAAAATTAACAAGAAATATTAAATCATCTGTTATAAAAGAAATTAACTCATAGAGGTTTTGGTTAGGGTGACAGAAACGAGTTGGGCTGTCAACCCGAGCCGAGCCAGCACGGGAAAAAATGAGCCAATCCGCGGGTTGAGTTTTTTTTTTTTTATAAAAAAATTATAAAATATAAAATACAAAAATGGACAAAATCCACACATGCTGTCATCGTCTTTCTTCTTTCTCTAAACCTAAGTCCCTAATCTTCTCACATCCTGCCATTTTTATATTGTTAGGCTGTGTTGACCCTGTTTGGTTCAAATATCTTACCCACTTGGTATCAAGTGATTCTGATTATTTCTTGATGTTGGTGCAAATTTGTTGTGAAGAAAATTCAAAACTAAAATATTTTGCTTTTATTTCTCATTTTGTAACCCTTTGTTTAAGCTGATGGAAGCCACATAGCTGGTGCATTAATACTACAGGTTCATTTAAATAGGCTGAAAATAAGCAACTCGCGAGCAATTTTCGAGCCAACCCGCAAGCCAACTTGCGAGCTATTTTTTAAAGCCAACCCACGAGCCATATTTTTTAGTCAACCCTAACCCGACTTGGGCCGGGTTGGGTTGAGTTTTCTGGCTCGTTTTTTTTTCGAGCCAACCCTAACTCGCCTCATTTTTTTCGGGTTGCATGCGGGTTGGGCCAGGTCAAGCCGAGCTGGCCCGTTTTACCAACCCTAGTTTTGGTTTCACTAAAGGTGGCCTTGAGTTATTTTAAATTTCATAAAACTTTATGGAGTTCCATGCCTTAACTTATTCTCTTAATGACATGTTGGTTCCATTGTTGTTAGAAATTAGTGTAAATACTAAAATTTATGTTTTTACTAAAGTGATGCATGTTCAAACACAAGTAAAAACTTTCCTCAGTAGAAATTGGTAAAAAATAGTAGAATGTTTTTACTCAAACAAAAAAATTGAACCAGGTCTTATACCAAAAAAAGAAAAAAAACTGAACTATGTCAACTTTTAACCCATGACCCGATTTTTATTTTTATTTTAAAAAAACCTATTTTCATTTTCCCTAAATCAAAATGCACAATACCTTCTTCTAGCTATCTGAAAAAAAACCCTCACGAGAGATCGCTGTTGCAGAAAAAGAAGAGAGTGCAGCCACTGGTGAAAAGTTTGAGTACCAAACTTAGGTGGATTTTGAATCAATTTATTATGTTTTATTGCAAATGAGCTTGTTATATGAGCAATAGAAGAGGACATTGAGGACGTATAACTTATGTAAGATGATGTGTTTGATTTAAATTAACTGATATAATTTAGGAGTTGTTAAACTTTATTCTTTTGATGTTTTGGAACTTGGTTATAGGAGTTGTTAAACTCTTATTGTGTATTTGAACTTATGTCTTATATAGTTATGTGACTTATATCTTTTAAATATGAAGTTGTTCGTTGAATTTTAAGTAATGACTTATGTGATTTTTTTATATGCACATATATATAATTTTATAGCTTGACATCAAGTAATAGAAACTTTATATTTCGTGTCATTTCTACGATTTATGTTTCTACCATCTCTTTTCATTTATACGTAGAAACTCGATTTTGACAACATTTGTTGGCTCAAATATGAAAATCTCTGTTCCTAATTTATAGAAATAATAATTGGGAGAGTCCTTAGATATAATAAAAAATAGGGTAAATTATATAAAACCACCTCCTAGTTTAAGTGTTTTTTAAAAAGTCGCCCTTAGTTTCAATTTATTCAATTAAACCCCTTCAACTTTCAAATTGTAATAATTAAGCATTTCTATTAATTTTAAGACCAAAATATCCTCATTCTCAACTCGTCGTTCACCACTGTTTCCGTTGACCTTCGGCCATTGCCAGCCATCACCTTTCAACTTTTCTAATTTCCCGTTGTTGCCAAGCTTCAATCACCCTCACCGAAAATATTTCCAAAAAATGTTAATCCTAACGTGTTATATTGCCAAAAAAATTGAAAGAGATAGCAACCAAATTATCTTTGAAGTTGTTTTTCTTTGTCTTTTTTAGATGGAATTTTTAACTGGGTATTATGTTATGTACTTCAGAAAAATTTCACTACTTAGGTTGAGATAATCAAAACACATCAAAGGGGACAAAAAATGGTGGATGGGATGCCTGATCTGAACACGGTGGAATGTTCTATTTGCAATGGAAAACATTATCGCACAATTCCCACCAATCATCATTAAACAAACAAAAAATCCAACACCATAAGGTGGTGGCCAAAAATGGGTGGCGGCGGCATGTGGTTGTTAGTGGGCGGCGATGGTATGAGAGAAATGTGACCGACAATTTTGTTGATGGATGAGGATATTTTGGTCTTAAAATTAATAAATATGCTTAATTGTTACAATTTGAAAGTTAAGGGGTTTACTTGATTAAATGGAAACTACAGGGTGGCTTTTTAAAAAACACTTAAACTAGGAGGTGGTTTTATATAATTTACCCTAAAAAATAATTGAAACTTGGTGAACTGAATTGCCGCTGAACTTGTAGAAGCTCATTTACACCTATAGACTCAATGAGTGTAGCTTAGTTGATAACATACTAAATATATTTTTGAAGAAGGACGAAGAATTTTAACTGTAATTAAATCCTGACTCGGGATTAATCTCATAGTCGGCTCAAAGAATTAAAATTTGTTGATGCACTTGAGTCACCATAAGTTATTATAATTGGAGACGTTTTAGTTTTAAGGCCTTTTATAATTTTAATAATTGCAGACGTTTCAGTTTGCATGACTTTATGTTTGGTTTATGGTTATTTCCGTTTTGTGTTAGTTTTAAGACCGTTGATGGTCATTTATTGTCAGTTACTTTTTGTATTGCCTGTAACTAAAAGGCTTGTTAGAAGGATGTGAAAGGAGGACTTTTGATTGTAAAAGAATAATAGTATAGCAGAAAACTTCTGCATTTTCCTGAAAGCCTATTTTCCCAATAATTTTGCATCATTTGGTATCAAAGCTCAGGTTGCCTTAAAGATGGCTGAGCAGGAAAATCGTGAAGGTCATGGTCGTGGTCGTGGACGAAGAGGTCGTGGCGGCAGAGGACGCGGTCAACCTACTGATGACGATTATTATATTGATGCGAGAGATGCTGAAATTGAGGAAAAGGACAGACAGATCCAAGAACTCGAACAACTGCTTGCAGAGGCACAGTTGCACGGGTCAGAAGGGAGACAAGAATCTGAACTGTCATCTCCAGAGGAAGAGGAGGACGAAAATCCATATTGGAACAGCGAAAGACCAAGGAGAGGTCGAATCGGTGATCAACCCTTCACATCCAATTTTGGGATGAAGATCGAGATTCCAGAATTTGAGGGATCAACTCACCCTGATGTATTCATCGATTGGTTACACACCGTCGAGAGGGTTTTTGATTTAAAAAACCCCACAGATGAGCAAAAGGTGAAATTAGTGGCAATCAAATTGAGGAAACATGCCTCAATATGATGGGAACATGTCAAGAAACAAAGAATCAGAGACGGAAAGTCTAAGATTCAAAGATGAGATAAGATGAAGAAATTGTTGCAACACAAATTTTTGCCTACTCAATACAGACAAGAGGCATTTATTAAGTATCACAATTTCAGGCAACGTGACCTTACGGTGGAACAATACACCACTGAATTTGATCGTCTTCGAATGCGTTGTGACATAGTCGAAGAAGATGAACAAGTGATTGCTCGATATCTAGGTGGATTGCGGGATGAAATTTCTGATGTTGTATACCTACAACAGTATTGGTCTTATGAAGATGTGTGCAAACTGTCCTTGAAGGTGGAAGGACAATGTAAAAGAAAGGGTGACAGTTCGAAGTTTCAATCAAGATTTCTTAGAAAGGAATTCAGAGCTACTGCTGAAAGGAGTTCTTCGCCTCAAAAATATATTCCCAACAAGGAAGGGTCGAGTAAAGGAAGTAGTGCATGGAAGAGATGTTTCAAGTGCCAAGGAATTGGACACTTTGCTGCAGATTGTCCAAATAAACAGATTGTGACGTTTGCAGATGCTCCAAATTTTGATGAAGAACCAATCTATGACAATGTAGATGAACAAGAAGAAACAAAATCTGAAGAGATAGAAATTGTCTATGATGATACCGGAGAATCATTAGTCACTCGAAGAGTCTTGAATGAGGATTTGGTGAATGATGAAACGTGGCTTCGGCACACCATTTTCCACACCAAGTGCACCAGTGGGGGAAAAGCATGCAGTGTGATTATAGACGGAGGGAGTTGTGAAAATATGGTTTCTACCACTGGTAGAAAAATTGGGGCTAAAAACAGAAGCACACCCACAACCTTATAAGCTGTCTTGGCTAAAAAAAGGGAATGAGGTGAGGGTAACCAAAAGATGCCACATGTGTTTTTCAATTGGAAAAAATATTCAGATGAGATATGGTGCGATGTCGTTCCTATGGATGCTTGTCACATTTTATTAGGTAGGCCATGGCAATTTGATAGGAAGGCAAAACATGATGGTTTCAAAAATACTTACACCTTCAAAAAGGATAGTCACTTTATTACACGAGCACCTTCAGATTGGAGGAAGGAAGCAAAGAATTCTCTGCTGTCCAAGTCAGAAATTTTAGAACTGACAAAATTCACAGATGTAATTCCAAAAGAATTGCCGCCTGGATTACCACCTGAAGAAGTTGACGTCAATAAAGACGACGTAGATTCGAGGGCAAATCTTTTCGTAGCGGGGAGGATGATGCACTTGAGTCACCATAAGTTATTATAATTGGGGACGTTTTAGTTTTAAGGCCTTTTATAATTTTAATAATTGCAGACGTTTCAGTTTGCATGACTTTATGTTTGGTTTATGGTTATTTTCGTTTTGTGTTAGTTTTAAGACCGTTGATGGTCGGTCCTTTATTGTCCGTTACTTTTTGTATTTTCTAATTAAAAGGCTTGTTAGAAGGATGTGAAAGGAGAACTTTTGATTGTAAAAGAATAATAGTATAGCAGAAAACTTCTGAAAGCCTATTTTTCCTATAATTTTGCATCATTTGTGAACATACCTAAAGCGCTAACTCACCTCCAAAAGATAATTATAGTCATATAATTTTTTTTTTTTAAACTATAGCTTTAAGATATCAAATTTATAACACACGTCCAAAGATCACCCAACAAAAGTAAAATCACCAAGATGCATGCTAGTTGTTGACTGTGTGAGGAAGATTTGCCTCATGCAGCAGAATCACTATCCCAGTAAGTGTCATCTCAAACAGCATATATGCTCTGTTTAATATGCTAGGCTACTTATTATATGTTACGGTCAATAATAGTTGAATTAAGATGATTTTTTTAATATATTTTATTTCATGGCACATGGTTTATAACCAGCAAACCTAGATGTGATCAATACAATACATTACTCTCTTCTTTCTTTTTTGTTATCTCACGAACAAATATGTTTTTAAGTGACTCAATAGAGTTTGAACACATATCAAGTTATTAGCCAAATATTTTTCTTAAAAATAAAAAAACAAACAAAAAAACTAGAAAAGGAACATGAATATGCATGTTCTTTTGTTGACTGTGTATATGAGCACAAAATCACAACCTAAGTGTTTCAGAACAGCATTAATGCTGTGTTTGATTAAGTTGCTAAAGTGCTTTGTTCAATTATGGTTGAACTGACAATGATTTTGACATTTTGTACGCTACATAATTTCATGGCACATGATTTATAATTAGCAAATCCAAATGAGATCTTTAAATTTAATTCATTTATTATACTGTACAAGGTGGTCCAAGCCCCTAAAATTAATCTCGTCTTGGTTATCCAGCCCTGTCTTCTTAAGCACATGATCAGTCAAGAAATGTTCAGCTCAAAAGATTTGGGACCATTTTTTATTTATGAAGCCATCATATCATGTTCACATGTGTGTGTGAGAAAGAGAGAAAGGAAAAATCTATTGTACTATGGGCACAAATATATCGCACCAATGAAAGTGCGTCATGTCAGTGTGTATTATATCACAGAGAGAAAAATAAAAACAATTTTTATACTTTATATTATGTTTTATTAATAAGACATAGTATGATGCACTGAATTTCAATCTATATGATATACTGTAGATGCTCTTGAGAGAAAGAGGGGGAGGGGGAGGGGGAAGCGCCAACATTACATCATAGAACATATTGACATGAAAGATTTTTTGGGATTTTTTTGATTTGTTGTAAACGGCACTATGACGGGGCAAATTTCTTTTCTTGCATATAAACAATGGAAACTCGGGTTTGCAATATGAGTCTTGATGGGGGCAGAATAATATATTAAAGTTATAAGTGTTATTATTTAAGACTAATAGAAGGGGTTAATTACTACAAGTATTTTTGAAAGAGAAGCTAACTATCACCAATAATCTATTTTTTTTTAAAATATAATAATTAAAAAATCAGAATTTAAGAAGGGACGATCACCAATTCTAAAATAGTCCGGGACTATTAAATTTTTTGTGGACCTTTTCCTTTTGAGAAAGAAAAATACTTTTAAACCCTTCCCTTTTTTTATATTTTTCTTTTAATCCCTTTTTATTTTCTACTTTTGGGAAGGAGCATCATGCTCCTGGACCGTAAGAGAAACGCTCCTCCTTAGGGTCATCTTCGATTCTAGGAACAGATGAATTGTCAAAGAGCACGGTTTGAATCTTAGAGAATATTTTTGGAGTTAAAATTGAATAATTATCACATCCCTCAATTTAGAATTAATCTTATACCTATGCGAATTCTTTTATTTGCTGGAGAATTTAACTTGTTGCAAAGAAATAATTAGAATAATAAAATATATCCGTTCATACCTCTTAAGACATCAATTATAATTAAGTCAAAACTTCACCCCCTTTTGTTTATTTGTGTTAGAGAATATAATATAAATCATTAAAAAAGCTCTCATTCAACACCTTAAAGTTTTGGATTGAAGTAGTTCTTTACATGGTATCAAAGTTTCAGTGACCATGAAGTCACGATTCTCACCGCCCCCCACTTTCAGGTAGAATTAAAAAAAGCACAAGGCAAACAAAAAAAAGGGGATTGTGCAGCACAAGACAGACCAATAATGACCTTGTGTCATATCCACGCTTCAAGCCCAAAGGGCTTTTGTGTGAGGGAGTGTGTTAGACGATATAATATAAATCATTAAAAAGGTCATCACTCAACACCTTAGGCTTTGTTTGGGAGTTAGTTTTTGTAACAGCCCCAAACCCTGTAGCATGATATTGTCCGCTTTGCCGCGCGCACAAGCACCGTCGAGCTCACGGTTTTGTTTCTTGGGACACCCCACAAAAGGCCTCCTACAAGGAAAGGTATCCACACCCTTATATAAGGCATGCTTCGTTCCCCTCTCCAACCGATGTGGGACATTACATCCTCCCCCACTGGGAATACAGCGTCCCCGCTGTACACACCGGTCTAGGGTCAGGCTCTGATACCAAATGTAACAGCCCCAAACCCTGTAGCATGATATTGTCCGCTTTGCCCCGCGCACAAGCACCGTCGAGCTCACGGTTTTGTTTCTTGGGACACCCCACAAAAGGCCTCACACTAGAAGAGGTATCCACACCCTTATAAGGCATGCTTCGTTCCCCTCTCCAACCGATGTGGGACATTACATCCTCCCCCACTGGGAATACAGCGTTCCCGCTGTACACATCGGTCCAGGGCCAGGCTCTGATACCAAATGTAACAGCCCCAAACCCTGTAGCATGATATTGTCTGCTTTGCCCCGCGCACAAGCACCGTCGAGCTCACAGTTTTGTTTCTTGGGACACCCCACGAAAGGCCTCCTACAAGGAAAGGTATCCACACCCTTATATAAGGCATGCTTCGTTTCCCTCTCCAACCGATGTGGGACATTACAGTTTTAGGAGGGAAAGGAAAGGGAGGGAAGGGTTTGTTTGGGAGTTTAAAAAAATAGGGAAGAGAATTGGAGATTTTTGCAAAATCCTCCAAAACCCTTTTCACTCTTAAAATTAAAGTTTCGCCAATTTGGGGGGTTTAAGGAAAAAATATTAAAAATTACTTATCTACCCTTAGCATTAAAATCTGAAAATTATATAAATATGAATCATTTTTAAATGTGGCATTATTAGAAAAGTCTTAAAAATCGACAAAAAAAAATTCATAAAAAATGGAGACAGAATTTTTTTTGTCGAAACTAAAAACGAAAATTAGAGACAGAACAATATTTGGCCATAATCACTGACCTAAATTTTTTTCGAAAAAAAATTCAATCAAAAATCTTGATAGAATCTAAATTCCGTCGAAGCTATCAACTAAAATATTTCGTCAAACTTTTCAAGAAAAATATTTCCGTCAAATATTTCAATGAAAGCCATTTCCATAGAAACTTTTTGACAGAAACAATTACATAAAAATTTTGTCGGAAAACATTTTCGTCAAATTTTTTTACGGAAAACATTTCCATCAAAATTTTAAACGGAACACATTTCCAGCAAAATTTTTTGATGAAAAATATTTTTGAAAAAATTTGTGACGAAAAATAGTTTTGTAAAAATTTCTGGCTCAAATTTGTTTTTTGTCATAATTCTCTACGGAATCTAAATTCTGTCAAGACATTTCCATCAGAATATTGACAGAAAACCAAATTCGTCGAAATCTTCGACGAAAACAATTTTGACGAAAAAAATTTCATCGAAAAAATTTTCGTCATATTTTTTGACGAAAAAATTTTCCGTCAAAATTTTCGACAAAGCATAATTTCATCAAAAAAATTTAGCGCAAAATATTTCAGTAAAAAATTTGACAAAAAACATTTCTGTAAAAAATTTTGATGGAAAAAATATTTCGTCAAAATTTGTTTATAGAATCTGAATTTCGACGAAAGTTTCGTCAGAAATATATCCCTAAAAAATTTTGACAAAAAAATTTTGTTAAAATTTTCATCGGGACACATTTTCATCGAAAATTCTGAACGAAAAATATTTCGTCAAAAATTTTAACGGAATTCTTTTTCCGTCAAAGCTGTTGATGGAATTTTTTTGCGTATTTAAGAAATTATTTTCATCAAAACTTTTAACAGAAACTAAATTCCGTTGAAAATTTTGATAGAAAAATTATTTTTGTAAAAAATTTCATGAGATAAAAATTTCGTTGCCTTTCGAAGAAAAGTATTCTGACGGAAAAGTAATTGTTTGACGAAATTTTCGTCGTTTGTAACGTAAAAAATTCGTGAAAATATGATCTGTTTTAGCAGTGTGAAAAATACATAATAATTTTGTTTATAAATTTTAAATTTAATTTAATTTGTAAAATATAATAATTATATTATTATTTTTTTAAAATGATAAAATTGTAAAAATATTTCATTAACCCTCCAATTTCTTCCTTATCATTTTTTTAAATCTCAAACAAGGTAAAGAATACCCTTCAATTGCCTTCCCCTTCTTTTCCCTTGAATTTCTTTCCTTTCCTTTTCCTCCAAACTCCCAAACAAAGCCTAGATTTTGGATTGAAGTGGTTCTTATTTGAAATTCAAACCTTAACAAATGAAGCTGATATAGTGATGTATACAAATAGCAATAAAAAAAAACTTAGAATGAAAGGCTAGGCTTGAAGATGGTGTCTGGCTCTCTGCAACAGCAAGCGCCAGCTTAGTCAGCGGAAATAGGAACTACTGGACCACTGGCAGATTCATGATTTTTGCTTCTATTGAGACCCTTGTTTTAGTCTTCACCCATTATGTGTTGGACCACAAAAAAAAGGCTCATGACACATTCAATTTTATGTTTCCCCTTCAGAAACTCTTCCTATGCTATAGTGTTTTATTGTTTTCACATATAAGGTATGCAATTAATATTTTTTTAGTACATCAAGGTATGCAATTATTTAAACAAACTATTATTATTATTATTAATTGTACATAGAATTGAATTTAGGTGAAATAGACAAAGTCCTTAATCTGAGTTGTTAGTGATATACGAGTTGTGGTTCCTTGGCCCCATTTGCATTTAGAACCTCTAGCTAATGGTACCTCTGTACCAAAGAAAGCTAAGAAAGCATTATCAAGGAAAAGACAAGTTGTGGGCACAATTGCTTTGTAGTTTGTAAGGTAGATGAATTTGCCAAAGCCTCACCATAATCCAGTTGAGTGCATTTTACAGATAGGAACCTTGCTGGCTTGCTTACCAACCAACACTTTAATTTGTTGCTGTTTCATGATGCCATCTCATTAACAAACAAAAACAAGAAAACCAACATACATACCTAAATCATTTCTGGTCTAGTACCTAATCAGACTCATTTTTTTGTTTTTTGGTCTTTTTTTTCTAGATCATAATAGTGTTGTTACATAATACTTCTAAGACTTTTAAGAACAAGAACGAAATAAAAATCCAGCACCAACAACCTAAAACAATCATTTATATCCTGTAAGGATCCTTAGTATTTTATATTTCCATTTTTTACAATAAAATATAAAAAAAGGTATGTGTATTGTAAAGTTATAATAGATTAATAGTGTTATATGGTGGTTGTCATAGCATGGCCTAAACAGTAAACTATTGCCGCATCTATATATTGCTGTTATTCTATAAATATTGGAGAAACCTGAAATTGAGGAAATTTTAATTTAAAAAAAGTTAACAACTTTTTCAAAAGAAAAATGAATTTTAATGTATCAGTTAATTCAATTCATAATATTCTAATCTCAATTCTTAAGACTTTTTTTTTTTTAATCCACTTGGAGTTGGAGGTTTGATTTTTTCAAATCCATATGTTCCAACTGAACCTTCTCATTCCTTGTATAAAATATGTGGCATATATCTTAGTAGGTTTTTGCAATTAAATTTTAGCCGTAACTAAAATCTTTATCAGATTGAAACTAATGTACCGATTAAAATTTTTAGACAATTTCCACCCAATAAAACATAATTGTAGGTACAGGAAAAAAGTACTTAAAGGTGTACTTAAAAAAGACTCCAACCCTGAAGTTAATTGATGAATGAAGCGAAGAATGCAAAAAAGTGAAAGTTGTGTCACTGAAAATAAATCAAAGACCATATATGTATTTAATGATTTAAGATTTGTTAATTAATTAGTGATCCACGTTATGGGTCCAATACATAAGTCTAGAAAAAGTTTTTGCAATTAACTAGCAGTAAGTAGCATCTTTATCATATTGAAACTGATGTAACCATTATACAATTATAAAATTTTAGGCAATTTTCAACCAATAAAAACATGATTGTAGAGAAAGGAAAAGTGGAAAATCTCGTGGTCCTCGAGATAGAAACAAAAAAAAAAAAAAAAAAAAACAGAGGGCATGCATGTAAAAACGCAAGAAGCAAAGACATTTTGTTATTTTGCAGAGTATTTTGTTCAGAAATGTTTAGTCGAAGCACTAGTATCTTAATTTTGGATTTATGGGTTTTCTCTGAGGAATTGATGGGCTAAATGACTTTGAAGTTGGCAAATTACTCTGACTAGGAATAATGATATTGGTCAAGAGATGGTGTGTATACACAGTGATCGCATAATAATATATGAAAGAGAAATGTTTATATTTGTAAATGTTATTTCTTATTTATAGAATTTACCCGCGTTGCAGATAATGAAATTTTGGATCTTTAATGACTTTACTAATGAAAGTCTATTTCCATATTTATTAATGTCTTATTAGGATTAGTGTAAGAGTAATTTTCTTATTGAATGAACCTTTCTCGCTAGGCCAATGACACAAAGCTTCCCTATCCCAAAACACCTCACTAAACGCCAAACAAAAAGAGCAACTGGTTTTCCAATTCTCCACAACATTTATCATTCTGAGCTGTGTCCAAAACAGTGGGCCATGCACGTGTTTAACCCTTCCCCCAATTAAGTCCCCTTCACTTCACCCATTCCACCCTATATAACTGAACCTTCCTCGTTTCCCCTCCTATCATCACCATTATTCACCTCCCTAACCCTCTCTCTTCATTGAGGCATTCATCAAACACCTTCCCAAGATGGCCAAAGTTGGAAAGCTAACAAAGATCAAGTCAGCGATCAAAAGGTGGCCCTCACTTACCAAGCTCAGCCGCAACAACAGCTCTGTCTCCGCCACCAAGGAAGGCGGCAGCGCCTCCTCCTCCTCCTCCAAGGAACAGGAACAACAACAACAACTCCACGCCGTCTACGTTGGCAAGTCCCGGAGGCGGTACCTCGTGAACTCCGAAGTCATAGATCACCCTGTGTTTCAGGAGCTAGTGGATAAGTCTTCTTCTAGTGGTTGTGATGATGGGGTTGTGGTTTCATGTGAGGTGGTGCTTTTTGAGCACTTGTTGTGGATGCTTGAGGGCAATGAGACCCAGTTGGGGTCCATGGATGAGCTTGTTGAGTTCTACTCTTGTGCATGCTGAGAAAAAGAGCTAGTAAACTGACTTCAATTGCTTTTGATGATGGTGACGCAAGAAACAAAAAAACAATTTAGTGACTTAGTTCATTGAGATTGATAAAATATTATATATATAAATGTTACTAATGATGTTCATGTTAATTAAGTAATTGTAATTATGGCAGTTATTATAATGTTTCACCCTTTGAATTTATAATGAGAGTGACCCACATTGATGAGCAATATAAGCTTCTTTTCCTATCTTACCAATTGTTAGTAGCATTTATCTAATTCTAATATCAATTTCATTCAATGCGGTATTTTAAAACTCGGTCTGATCATCGACTGTATTGGGTCATTGCGTCATTGTTTAATTGGTGGATCATTGGTTCAACCAATTTTAATTAAATTATATAATAAATATATTATAAAATGTATTTTGAGCAACAATTAAGGGTAGTCTAGTTTTAAGTGATAACTCTACTCACTCTCGTAGACTTGGTTTGATTCCTAGCGTGAAATCAATGTACAGGTTAGGTGCTGATTTTTCTTATTATTTATCTTACCTTTTCCTTAATGAGTGTGATGTTGGAGACAATAAATTAATATAATTATAAATGATCAATATCTAAAAAGTTTACGCGAGTCGGTGTGGCTCAGTTGGTTTGGTGCTGACTCCAAGGGTTTCGGGCTGTGAGTCTAAAGGGCTTGAATTTAACTCATAGTAAACACACTTTGTGGGTAGCGGAGAACTCCTTGCTCTCTCAATGCGCGAAAGGGAATTAGTCCTATCCTATGTGAGGTGGGGATACCCTTGAATTTACTCAAAAAGTTTACGCGAGCAAATTTAAATAATGATTTACGATGTTTAAGCCTTCCGCTTTTGTGCAACAAAAGGTATCGACTACTTTTCACTAAGAAGGGATCTAATTAACAGAAAGTAAATAAGAAGATAAATGAGATTAATTTGGGGATAAAAAAGTTGTTGATTTTTTTATGCTTTGATGAATTAATCTATAGTTCTTTAGGTACACAACGTTTTGGTTTTATACATATTGATGACTGATAAACCTTTAGTTTATCTTGTTTTATGGACTAAAATAATATGAATTATCTAATTGAACAAGTCAAAAACTAGGGTTTTAATAGGATAATTATGAACATTATCTGATTGTTACTTAATTAAATATATTTGCTATTTTTGAAGGGATTTGATAACAAATGGATTCAAATATGAAGATTTGGATAAAAGGGAGATCAAATCAGAAAAGATATGGATAGATGGAAAGCAAAACAAAAAGATTTGAAGATCTTATCAAGATTCCCAAGTTGTTAGAAGAGGGAGCTTAAGCCCTAATTCAGAAGCTTAAGCTCCCTAAAAACGCAAATAACTACTGCCTCTGGGCGCTTAAGCCCCCAACTCAGAGCTTAAGCGCACCATAAGAAGAAAGTTTTGTTGCGAGGAGCGCGCTTAAGCGCCCTCCATCGAGCTTAAGCGCGCAACGCGAGTCAGAAATCACTGTCCTATGGTGCTTAAGCGCGATACAACAAGCTTAAGCGCCCCGAAAGATCCAACTTAGGCCCATTCGAGTTTTCTACTAGGATACGAACTCTTGGCCAATAAAAGGACCATTGGGGACCAGAAATACATAACTTTCACAACACAAAACAATTCTGGACGCTTGGAGGCCGAAGGAACGCGGAGAAACATCAGATTCATGTTCATGAACGGCGGAGACAGATCGACTTCAAGCTTTCACTGGAGATATTGAGGATTCACCAATCACCTATGGAGTTTGGGGGAACTTTTCTATTTTCTTTTGTTCTTGAATTTGCTATGTCCGGCTAGTTCTTTAAGTAGTTAGGGTTAGATGGATTTTAATCGATTTATTATGCTTTGAACAATTCGTACGTTAATTTTCCTTTTTATCATGAATGAAGTTATCTGTTTTTAATGCTTTATATAGGCTTGAATCTTATATAATGATCATCGATAAATGCATGACAATAGGGATGTTGGTGTGTGATCCATATCTGATAACTTCATTGTAAACGCTATAATTCTAGGGATAGACATAGAATTTGTGTAACATTAAGATTCTTGAACTTAATGCTTGCATTCTTGGGGAATAACCGGGAAACTAGGGTTCTTTCAAGTTTGTAAAGGTTTTAGGGTAACAAGGGATTGAGCTCTAATAACACGCGAAAGAATTGGTTAGATTGATATTAAGGACTTTTAACGTAAAGAAGGACTTCGAATCATAATAAGGAGATTAAAGGAAATCGAACCCCTAACTACGTTTTTATTTTATTAGTTTAATCAAATTTTTACCTTCTTGTCTTTAATTCTTGCGAGTAGTTAGCTTTAATATTTAATAACCTTAATTTTGCAATTCAAATCCTGTTTCCGAATACAACTTCGATTGTCCAACTAAGTTTGCGATAGTGAATTAGTGCTTGAATCGTAATCCTCGTGGGAACGATCTTTTACTTAATCAGTATATTACTTGTACGATCGGTGCACTTGCCTTGAGTAGCCCAACAATGACCTATGAAGCACCGACATTTCAAAGACCTTGACGTGTCGTGTTCGACAGTCTCCGACACTCCAACACGCATTGTAGAAACTCAAAAAATGGTTCAAAGGTTGCATTGCGTTGTGTTTTTAGTTCCAACTAATAGATTCGTTGGATTACGATTATAATTTTATTGAGTTTAATATAAATATTTGGGATATCTTATGTTTCTTTGCAAAATTAATGGGTATTATAAGTTTAACTTTATTTTTTTGTTAAATTATTGAATATTAAATATAATATACACTACATAAATAAAAAATATTATTTAATATCACAACGTGTTGAAATCTAATAATTTTTAAAATTAACGTGTCGGAGCGTCGTATCGTGTCGTGTCACGTGTCCCATGTCAATATCGGTGTTACATAGTTGATGACCATTAACAGAGGATGTCCTCAAGATCTGTTACATCTAATTGGATTAATCAAATTAAATCAAAAGACAGTACTAATGTTGGATTTACTTTTTGTTTTCAAGGATATTTGACCGTAAATTAAGAACATGATTAATTCTAAGATGGAGGGTCTTGGACACACATGATTTGTCTGGTTCAGTTGTACTTCAATCCAATATATACTATATGCCTATGAATATGGGGATTAGAAATAAACTAGAAAATTGAGCTAATACACGTAAGCATTAGTGTTTTTCATGCGACACTCAGGAAGATCTATGCCGAAATTACAGGATCTAGCCAAAGGGGCTCTTGAATTTAGAAACTGCGGTCAGATTTTATTCAAGATTGAAATTAAAGAGCGAGAATATCAAATCCCAAACTCTAGCTACAATCATGAATAGAAATACTTAATCTCACGTGATCTGATATTTGACATGATTATATTATACAAGAGGATCCTAATTATTCATAAATAAATCAATAGTAATAATTTTGTTTCTCCATATTTCAATATTTTTTTTTTCTCTCGTTTTTCAACATAGTTGATTTGACCATATATAATTAGAACCCTCTCATATAGTTACATGACATGATAATATTATAATCGTCGACCCTTAATATAGTTATTGTCTTTTTTTTTTTGAATATATCACATTTATTCTTTACGGAAGACAACTTTGTTTTGGGTCTTCTAAAAATAATACTGAAAAGGATTAAACAGATGTTCTTACTTCTACCTCCTAAGCTCTCCTGTGTCACCCTTATCAGTCTCATGTGTCAACTGACTTAACATTACTTAATATAATATTGTTTTTATGTCACAAATCCCAAAGTGGCAGAACTTTTAACCGTTCACAACTGTAAATGCAGCCAAGCTAGCCCTTCTCACATGCTTAAGACAGAAACAGCCAGTAGAGTACGTAGCACAAGGTTTTTGTTTTTTTGTTTCAGTCATATTTTCATGTGGCACGGACAGATAATTTCATCATTTGCCATGTATTACCAGGGGCCTCGCCCACCGTTTCAAATTATCTCTCTCAGATGTTGCATAATTGGATTGCTCTTTTTCAAAATCGGTAACTAGAAAAAAATTATTAACCTTATAAGGTTATTTAGGTAACGTTTGAAGAAGATGATGCTATTTTATCATTTAATTAATATGATAAGTATTAGTATTAGTGACTACACATACATGTATATATCCTTTGGACTTGGCCATTTTTCCTTGCATTTTTCAGTTTGCTGTTTCCTCTTCCAATCTCTTGAGCTGCATTCTTGGAATTCTTGAGCTCCAAACTATCTCTTCCACTTCTCCATGTTAAAACATGTTTTCTGACGATGAGATATAAATCCCAATATGCTATCTATCTTCATACTAAGTGTTTTCTGTTCATTGCTATCTCCTGCACTCATTTGTCAATTAATACTACTAGAAATATCCATATTTTTTATGGAGTTTTTCCGTTGCAAATTATGAAAATTTCAATGAAAAATCATTTTTTCACGAAATTCTTCTGTTAGATAACACTTCGTCGAAAGGCAACGGAAATTTTTTTTCCGTTGAAATTTGCAACGCAATTTTTTTCTATTGAAAAATTCTGCAGAATTTTTTCCATCAGAAACCTTACTTTTCTGTCAATAAATAAAGTCATGACATAGTATTAAAATAATAAATTCCGTTGAAAATTTCAATGAAAAATATTTTTGTCGGAAAATTCTGTCTCAATTTGCAACAAAATTTAATAACAATTTCGTAGAAAATTTTGACAAAATTAATTTCCATTGAAAAGTTCCGTCCCAATTTGCAATAAAATTTAACTATAATTCCATTGATAATTGCAAAAGAAACTATCTCCGAAAGATTTAGTTACAATGTGTTGGTTAATATATATGTTTGTTTACAAAATCAATTCAATTATTAAAATATTTCAAAACATTGTGCCCGATTTTATCATTAAATTCAACCAAAAAACATTATGGTGTGTTAAAGGAAGGGAGGTTAAACTGCTGCCACATTACATTCGTAATATTTTTTATTTTTTTAAATGGAAGATACCATGCAAGTCATCATATGAAATAATGTTTTGCATATGGAAACAATTCATTTTAAAAGAACACTCTTTATATATAACTTTTTATAGTATTTATCTTGTAATAATAGGCGATAAAATTTTCTCCAATGATTTTAAAATGGCATAAGGATTAGGAAAAAAAAAGTAAGGGTGTTTTGAGAATTTTAATTATCTCTTATGATATGAATTTTCTCGAAATCCCATTACTTTTTTAAATCCCAAAATAATCGTTATGTCAAGATTGCAGAAGATAATTTAAAGAAATATTAAATTTTTATTTTTTATAACTATTTTGGTTATTAATCAGAGGTTGAATTGAGAGGTAGACAAAGTAAAAAATAAATGAAATTGCGGGGATACCCGGATGTAATCCAAAAAAATAAAATAAATGAAATTCACACCAAAATAAAATAAAATAAATAAATGAAATGAATTACATATAAGTATCTCATGAATATTATTGTAAAATTTAAGTAAAATTTAAAGTATATTCTAATTTATGTACCGAAAAAAATATATTCTAATTTAATATATTATATTAGTAAATTATAATAAAATAGACAAAACTTTAAACATGTTTGCATTCACAAAATATAGCGAATGATATTATCTTGTTAAGCTTTTTATTTTTTAAACAAGGAAGAATACAATTTTCTGGATTAATCTCACACATAAGAGCAAGTCACAAAAATTTATGATAAAAAAATCTTATTTTTATTACCATTTATGCATGACTTCAACAAATTTTGTTCAAATCATGGAGTAACTATTGTCAGCCTTCAATATATATTGATGTGTATGAACTCAATAATGGAGGAATTTCATCACCCCAGGCACCGAAAAAAAAAAAAAAAGTTAAATTCACTGAATGTTTTAAATGTGCCTGGCTGGTCTCAGACTTTCATCCCACGGCATCATGGGCTGGCTAGGTTGAGTGATACTGAAGATTTGGCTTCAGAGACTTGAGCTTGCTAGTTGTCTGTGAGGTGACAAGTGGAGCATCAAACTTAGTGGACCAACATATTACTTGTACACTTGTACAACATCATTGTCATTACTTATGATGCACGGACACTGACACAGGACACGATACACACATGTTAATTCTAAAAAAATCATATTTTGATACGTTGGGACACGTTTTAATAATATTTTTAATATATATAATATAATTTATATTTAATATATATAACAGTCCACAATAAGTCATATAACCAATCAAATATTCAAATTTCATATAAATAAAAATAATTTTTCGTATCATGTTAATTTTTAATGTCAATTTTCATAACAGAAAAAATTGATTTATAATTTTTTTTTTATGTTTAGTTAGTAAAATAAAATTAAGAGTAAAAAAAAAATGTGTTGGAACATGTCAGAAGGAGTTGACTGCGTGTCGAAAAAACATGTCAGAACATGTTGGAGAGTTGACCGCGTGTCCAACACGTGTCCGACAAGCATTTTTTCCAAAATGTAGCGTGTCGGAGTATCTGAGGTCATTATTGCTTGTTGTCGATGTATATATACGTTAGTTTAATGTGTTTTCAGCCGAGATAACTTATTTTCAGTAACTTTAAAATGATGTTACTAAAAAAATATTTTTATAATTATAATTTGGAGATTTTAACTTCTCCTTCCACGAGCTCATAGAGCTAATAAAAAAATGGTGCGGAAATCGAAGAGTGACATGAGGAGAGCAATTTGCATCAACATAAGAAATATTTTTGTCTACAATTTATTACGAGGTTATATTAATTTTTATTTATAATTTTTTTTCTCCTGGCCTCAAAATAATATCATTTTAGAGATAATTTTATCTACAGTGACTGAAAAAATATTATATGTATAGAATTTTATGAATATAATGTTTTTATGACATTTCTTGTGTTATGGCAAAGACACATAAATCACTACATAGGAAAAAAGAAAAAATTAGAGTGATCGAGTCCCATACATTTTTTAATGTGTAAGAAAAAGAAGTTATGTTATGTAACATAACATTTCTATTTCCCATATATATATATATATATATATATATATATATATATATGTGTGTGTGATGTTATTTAAAATTAATCATATTTAATTAAATTGTAATATTCATGTACATCATATGTGTAAGTACGTAATCCTTTGTATATCAAGGAGGAAATAAGACAAAATGCATAAGGCCGGGAACATGTTGAAAGAGGACAACCGCCTGCTAGCTGTTTATAAGTAGAAACAACATCATAGAAGAAAATAGTGACTTTCTCTTTCTTAATTTTGTTCGCATTTTTTCCCTGTAGCAATTTGAGGCCTTGTCTCTTCTCTGGTCCAATATTTAAAAATGATTTAATGTCTCTTATATTATAAGAGATAAAATTATTTCCTACACACATATAAATGTGTGTGAGATTTATTTTTTTCTCTATCTTCTCTTCATATGGACTCACATGGATCTCACATAATTTTATATATGTGTTGTCAGGCGGGTCCAGGAGGAAGTCCGTGACGGGGGACCATCACCAATGAGCTAAGCTACTCCAAATACACCAAGTGAGTCCAACACCACATCTCAACCCAAAACCTTAAGGCATTGGTTTATGGATCTTTTCACTTATATACTTTTCACTTAGCCCATTATCAACAAATGTGAGACTCATCACACTTGAATATCCCGACAATCTCCCCCTCAAGTGTGAAACCCAACATTGATATGCTCCCCCTCAACTGAGTACCCCAGGGCCCAAGTACTCCACCCGCTTCCTAGCCAAACACCTAGCTAGCTCGAGCCCAACCCGACTCTGATACCACTGTCAGGCGGGTCCAGGAGGAAGCCTGTGGCGGGGGGCCATCACCAATGAGCTAAGCTACTCCAAATACACCAAGTGAGTCCAACACCACATCTCAACCCAAAACCTTAAGGCATTGGGTTTATGGATTCTTCCACTTATATACTTTTCACTTAGCCCATTACCAATCAATGTGGGACTCATCACATTTGAATATCCCAACATGTGTAAGAGGTAATTTTATATGCTCCCCCTCAACTGAGTACCCCAGGGCCCAAGTACTCCACCCGCTTACTAGCCAAACACCTAGCTAGCTCGAGCCCAACCCGGCTCTGATACCACTGTCAGGTGGGTCCAGGAGGAAGCCCGTGGCGGGGGGCCATCACCAATGAGCTAAGCTACTCCAAATACACCAAGTGAGTCCAATACCACATCTCAACCCAAAACCTTAAGGCATTGGGTTTATGGATCCTTCCACTTATATACTTTTCACTTAGCCCATTACCAACCAATGTGGGACTCATCACACTTGAATATCCCAACATGTGTAAGAGGTAATTTTATCTCATACAAATGAAACATCAAACACATTTATAAAATGCCTTATACACAGATAAGTCATCTACTGGCAAAAGATTATATGCTCAAGTCAAGTGTACATCAATTTGGTAGGGCCTGGTTATCTTATATCCAACTTCACCATATTTATATATAGTCAAGAGTTGATGGACTTGTATATAATTATGAAACAATAATTTAAATGCAATTTGTCATACCTAAGTTTTAGGCTGCGCATGACAACCATTCTAATTCCTGGCACTGTTTCTGAAAAAAATGATTCTTTTCTATTTCTGTGCCTTGGAAGAGTTCTGAGAATCAGAATTACGTTTGTTAACATATTTTATTTTTATTCCGAGAATCAGAATTACGTTTGTTAACACAATTTTTTTTTTCATTCTGAGAATTATATGTCGTTTTACCCTTGCATATTTGCAAAGAGACTTTCCCAAATTTGAACCCATAACCTTTCAGTGATAAAAGAATAATATTGCCCCTACTCCAAGACTTGCCCTCTTACCATTCGCCTATATAATACAAAAAGAAGGGGATGGAGGATAGTGCGTTGCGTGCGTATGAAAGAAAGGAAGCTAGGGAATGAGGAAATTGGAGGGAATTTGCTAGCTGTAGAGAAAGAACCAAGAGAGAAGTTGATTATGGGAAAGTGGGCTATCACTAACAGCATGGACAACTGCCACATGCTGAATGTGGGGGAGTATTCTGGTTTCACACCAGAAAAGGCCAATGTGAATAAGACAGGGAGGGGCGAAGGAGAGAAGGCAGAGAAGAATTTGAAGAAATAAGAACTCGGTTCAGGGACAAAGGCTAGTGCTACGTACATCAGCAATCTTCTCCATATCTAAATCAGGGACAAAATGCGCATACTCCTTGCAAGATGAATTAGAAAACTGATTCTAATTTTGTGCCCAGAATTAGAAAAGCAGAAAATTTTTAATTCTTTTTTTTGTTTCCCAGCATAAAAAAAAATCGGTTCATCCCAGGAACAAAAAAATAAACCGATTTTGTCAAACGCAATTCTCATCCATTTTTGTTCCCGGGAACAAAAATTAAAAAAAAAAAAACTCATTCCGAGAAGGTTGTCATGCACACTCTTATTTTCCCTGACATATATATTCAACTTAAATGCATCACTTGCCAATTGCCATCTTACATATTCCATGAACTAATTCTAAAAATTCAGTGTCTCTAAAGATGTTAATTTAAGATCATTAACTTTTTCTTTTTCTTTTATTAAGTTTTTCTTATCACCGTTGATCTCATTTAAGATATTGTTGTTAATTACTTCTTGTAATTATCTCCTTGCAAACTTTTTTTCATATTATTCATATGTTCATTAATTACTCAACTAGTATTGTTTGAGCCGAGTAGAACTACATAAAGGACAAAATTCTTCTTATCAAATTTTAACACAATTACATACTAGAAACTCGAATTTCTTCTCGCAAATTTATTCTCAAAATTATAAAAATTTCTCAATCACTAAATTCTTTTGTACTTTTTGCATTTATAAATACGTATCCATTCATCCTGCACTAAATTTTTTTAACTAAATGAAAAAGATATCTTTAACCTTATCGAAAAATTATCAGCACACCCTGCATTAATTACAGTAACAGTATCTTCATGGAGAATCAATCTAATAAATCCATATATACACAAGAGCACACCCACATGTAAATATGTACAACAAAAGCTGGCACCAATGAGATAGAAAAGAAAAAGAATGGTGTGTCTAATCAAGTTGGTTTTACCCTCCTCTTAGTCTTTTGGTTGGACCTTCTAATCAACCACTCTTCAAAATCTTGTGCTTCAAATGGGATCCTAAGAACTCCTTCATTCCTAAACCCATATTCCTCTGCAGACCTACCAAGCATCTGGCTGAAATCTGCATCACCAAGTGCTTTGATGTGAACCATAAATCTCCTGCAAGTACCTTCATTTGTGCCAACATAAATTGGAACATAACCTCTAGGAGCCAATAGAGGACCTTCCATGCTGTTGTAAGCACTGCCACTACCACCACCACCAACCCATTTCCATAACTTACTTCCACTAACTCCCATTGCCGAATGCTCTTGTTAGCTATAGATTTTCAGACACTTCTCAAGAAGAGCTTTAAATGGCTCAATCAAACTTAGCCGTGAGGTACTTGATTATGTCCTTGCTGTATTCCATACTCCATGTCACATAAATTAATGTTGATTATGAAAGAAAAATCTTGTTTTCACTATGAAATTGATAGTGATATGCACTTGGTACTTTGTGTGTAATTGCCTAGGTGCTGATTCTGCTGAATGCCGTGACAACAATGTTAAGTATCATTAATTTAATTATTTCACATACGGGGTATTCTATTCAAATATACTTCTCTGTTTTTTTTAACTTACTATTAATCTTAGATTAGTTTAATATGAAGTTAATCTAGTTGGCAAAAGACTGGAAATTTGTCTTCTTTAAAAAAATAATAATCTTTATTTAATACTAGATTCTTCTGCAAAGATAATTTTTTAGTTGTTGTATATGGCTACATCCGGAGACTTATTATAATAGTTTTAGAAACATTAATCTTTATTTTCTCTTTTTAGCAAATAATTTCTTTTTCTTTTTTCATTGGTTAATTAATCCGTTTGAACCGAGCAGGATCATAATGGCCGCAAAGCTCTTCCTACAAATCTATAAGACTCAACTTGAAAAGATTAGTTAAGTTGTAACAATCTATTACCATTTGATTTACGTGCTTGATAATAATAAATAATTTCTTTTACATTAAGAGGATCCTCTCTGTTTAAAGACACCTTCATAATTTTATTTATTTATGACAAAATTAATTCTTATCTTACAGGAATTTGCTCATCTCCTATCACTCAGTTCAAAAAACATGACTAACTTTTTTAAAAATAAAATAAAATTGATGGGGCCCAGTTTGCGTATCTCTGCAAGAAAGAATGATGATCTTTCATTGTTCGAGAAATCCAAAGCTCTTATTTATAATATATAATGCTTAAATTAGGGGGACAGTGACCAATGTGCCACGCTTCAGCAAACAAATTACTAGAATGTCACGCGAACAGTAAAATTTTTCAAACTGCCACGCGTGATAATTCCTTACACAGTGTAGCGAATTACGTTTGCAAATAATTCGCTACACTGTGTAGCGAATTATGCCAGGTCAGATTGCCTCGTCAGCGAGAATGCCACGTGTCAACTCCGGCGTAATTCGCTGGGGTGTGTAGCAAATTAAGTTGATCAGGAGTCAGTCATGGCAGTCTCTTGTCGGACACGTGTCAACACTCCCATAATTCGCTATACCTTGCAGCGAATTAATGTCAGATTGACAGTCCTGTCCAGTCATTGTCAGGACACGTGTCAATACCCCCAAAATTCGCTGTACTGCCTAGCGAATTATGTACTTATTTTGCCATGAATCATAGTGAATTAGGGACCGCTCTGACTGATAATGGACAGGTGTCAGCCCCCTAGTAATTCGCTAGGGGGCATAGCGAATTATGTTGCATAAAGTGGTACCCCATGTAGTGAACTTTGTTACTATAAATCAGCTCAATTCCATTTCAGGAGCGGACTCTGAGTGCGAAAATTTGCCATTTATATACAAACATTACTACTTTTGTGTTATCTTTTGTGAAGGTTAGTTTATTTTCTACTTTTGTAAGATGAGTGAGGGTAGGAATGATGTAATCGCCACAGTTTATTATAATGGGAGAAGATATTTTGGACCAAACGGGCAAGTTTTTGAAGGTGATGCAAAAATATTTCGCATGAGCCCAACATGCAATCTTCACGAGCTTAAGAAGATAATCTACAAGAAGTTGAGATTACAACGTGGTCAAACTCTTGCTCGATTGACCACTAGGTGTGCCTCTGGTAACCCCATGCAATGGGTTGGCGTCGAAATTGTTGAAGATGACGATGTAACGTTAGTAGTAGATGCAAGCACTTCAAAACACGGCGAGTCAAGATTTATTGAATTTTATGCAGAAGTCAACTATGGTGGACAATCAAGCAGTCAACTTTCTCCACCATCCACTGACATCATCGACATAAACATGGTGCCAGTGGTTAATCCGGAAGATGAGGACGCGTCCCCCGCGCTTGCACCACAAACTTAACAATTGTTTGATGAAAGCTTGCCGGTCCACGACATGTACGATCCATCATGGCGTACCGATAGTTTCGAGGAAGAGGTTGATGAAGGTCTTGTTCCGGACAATGAGTCGTCGGATACAGATGTCGATGGTGATTTTGATTGTTATCCGTCCACTGCAGTTGGTCTACCAATTCCATCGCCTGGCATTGTAGGAATGCAAGACCCTCCAGTTGCAGGTATGTAACCATTAATAACCGTGTTAGTGGTTTATGTTATGTCATATAATCAAATTATATGATTTTGGGGTTTTGGATATGTTATTGTACAGGAAATGATAATGTACCATTTTGGGATGGAATCAGCCATTTCACGAATGTTAATTGGAAATATCCAGATCAAGAATTGGAAGATATGCATGGAGCACAAATACCTAACTGGCAGATGGGCCACGAGCTATATAAGGATCAATTGTTCGACACCAAAAATGATGTACAAATGGCAATTAAACAATATTGTATGGAAAATAATCGCACAACAGTCGTAGAGAAAAGTGATAAGAAAAGGTTGATAATGGTTTGTCAAAATCATAACGTCGGTTGTCCATGGAGGATGAGAGCATACCAAAAAAAAGGTGGCAGTGAATGGATTATAGGCATATGGAACAACGAACATACATGTGTAAGTCAGAGTCTTACCCAGGATCACCAGCAGTTGGACTCAAATCTGATTTGTTCATTGATCTTAGGTGGGTACAACTTAATGTTTCAATTTTTAAATTATTTGATGTTACAGTTAACTAATACATTCTTGCTTCACCATATGCAAAAATGATAAGAGAGGAGCCTAGTGTCAAGATTGCGCTAATCCAAGAAAGGATAGCTACGATCCTTGGATTCCATATATCATATAGGAAGGCATGGAAGGCAAAGCAAAAGGCTATTGTAAAAGTATACGGTGACTAGGATGAGTCGTATGCCTTCCTACCCAGGTGGTTGGATTACATGTTATGTTTTTCACCAGGATCCGCCTATAAGCTTGATTTGAGTGACCATTTCATTGCTGGATGCCTAGACCAAGCTCACAAGGTCTTCAAAAGGGTGTTTTGGACATTTAAACAGTGTTGTGAAGCCTTCAATTATTGCAAGCCAATTATCCTCATTGATGGCACTCATCTTTATGGCAAGTATTGGGGAACCCTCATGATTGCGACAGCAGTAGACGGCAACAATAACATTCTTCCAATTGCATTCGCTATCGTTTCAGCCGAGAATACTGATAACTGGTCTTGGTTCTTGGCTCTTATTCGAATGCTTGTGACACAAAAGCATGGAATATGTCTCATTTCTGATCGACATCCGGGTATCCTGTCTGCGGTAAACAATGTTGCTCTCGGATGGGCCCCACCACAGGCATATCATGTTTATTGCCTTCGCCACGTGGGCAGTAGTTTTAATCACAAATTCAAGAATGTTATGTTGAAGAAGCAGTTGAAGAAGTTAGGTATGTTTTTATCTTATTTGATTCGTATAATGGGATGTTTTGTAATATATTGGTGTGCGATGTGTAGGCAATACAACTTTGCGTTTGGACTTTGATGCTGGTTTGGAAAAATTTAAAGAAACAAGCCCGCAAATAGCTGCCTGGATTGATCGCATACCTAAAGAGAAGTGGAGTATCTCCTGCGATGAACAAGGAAGACGGTTTGGCCACATGACAACAAACCTGTCAGAGTGTGTTAATAAAGTTCTCAAAGGTGCACGAAACCTTCCAATTACCTCACTTGTGCGTATAACGTACAGTAGACTGGTGGCGTATTTTTTGGAGCACGGACAGGAAGAACGTGAGGAGATGGAAAGAGGTAATCGCTTTGCCAAAGTTGTGTGGCGAAAATATGTGGAAAATCAACGAACGGCCGTGACACATTATGTAACTTCTTACGATGTGCAAAAGACAAGATTTAAAGTTCAGGAGTCGTATAATGTACGTACTCATCGTGGGGGTAAAAAATGGTCAGTATCGCTATCTAATCGTACATGCCAGTGTGGTGAGTTCACTGCGTTTAGGTTCCCGTGTAGCCATGTCATTGCGACATGTAGATCCATGCATCACGATCCCACACAGTACATAGATCCTGCCTATAGTGCGAAGAATCAATGTGAAATTTATTCGCCGCAATGGTATCCAATTGGTAACGAGGATTTCATACCACCATTTGCACATGCAACAATTATTCTGGATGTGTCTTTGAGACGTCAAAGGGGAAGGCCTAGAAGTACACGCATTCACAATGAAATGGATTCGCGGGAGGGTGCAATTACACGAACAACATGCGGTTATTGTAGAGAGGTTGGTCATAATAAACGGCATTGTCCGTCGCGACAACAACCACAACCACCCACTTAATGTGATATATGTACTAAAGGGTAACGTATGTGTTGTATTATAAAATATATTAGTGTGGGTTTAGTGTTGTATGTAGATCATCTGTGTAATGTAATCGTTTTATTAGCGTGGCATATTTCTATCATGATAAACAGATTGGGCAATGTATTTACGGCGTTCATTGCAATTGTCCACAAACAGGAGGCCGCAAATGGCACATAAGCATACGTTACGAATAATTATAAGCATAAGTTTGAAATAGCTGCCAATAAATAAAGCACAGTTAACAGCACCTACACTACAAATATCCATATGAGTCTAAATACGCCCTACACTATGAGAAATAAGTAGTAAAAATAAAGTGTCAAGAGTCCATGTACAATAACCATAAAATCCAAATACGCCCTACACTACAGATATCACCACATCAGTGTGGTCGAGGTCAAATGGTGATAGCATGCATGTAAACCTGGCCTGTCTAACAAGGTTTCTTCTAATCCCCTCAGCATCAGCAGCAGCAACTGGGTCAACATCAGCAACAACATCCCCCGAGGCGGCCTCCCCCATGGCCTCCGCTAAATCATGTGCTGAAAACTCCCCAAATGGCT
>NW_026897619.1:0-35844 GCF_033153095.1 Gastrolobium bilobum
GGCAATATGATCACTTTGTTGTAACCCAGCTGACAAACGCTCAAGTGAAAAAATTTTCCCCCAATTAAGGACTTGACTATTGTTTTTAAAACCATGTGGGGTCTAATTTTTGTTGACCTAAGTAAACCCCTTGAATTAAGTATATACACCTCACACTCACTTGTTATATAGAGTTGGATTTTAATCGAATATGTAAGAGCAAATAAATTTTGAGAGTAGATGAGTACATTTAACATTTTAAAATATAACGTAAATTACCTGAATAAGTTACTGAAGGTGAGAGGATAAGGACTAAGGTTTTGTGTTTTTATATGGAATACTTTTTGGATGAACACCATTTATGATTTTGACGTCTTTATGATCAGTACCTAATAAATTTTGGATGGAGTATTTCATGAGATCTTGATGTCTATAAAAAGGATATTGTTTATCATGAGATTTCGATGTCTTTTGCATAAAAAAGGGACATTATTTATCTGGAGTGATGACAGTCTCTGTCCTTATGCACAATTGGTATTAGTATTGGATGAGTAATTCCTTTCATGTTTTCAGCATTTTTGCAATCTTATTTAATAATATTTCCAACTTTTGATCATAAAAGGGATATTGTTTATCTTGAAAAAAAGGTCCTTATTAATCTTTTCTCAAGTGATAATTTTTTTGGTGTTGAAGTTACATTTTATTTTGAGTAAATTATAACCTTTGTGTTATTTATTTCAAATTATGTATCGCTTGATGCAGGATTATTGATTTATAAATTTCTCCTAGACTTTGTGTTTGTTCATACTCTAGTATCTGTAAGATTATATTCTTTGTAGGGACAGAGAATTTAATGTAAGAGTTTTTTGTGGCAAATTAATGCCAATTCCTTGGGTCGAACATGAGGCTGGTATTCTGAGTCTCCTTGACAAATGTATGGTGAATTTCTGTCAATGAAGACATATTTTAAAGTTTTATGCTAATAAACTAACTGTGTGCTAATATCATTTCTCTGAAACTCTCAATCTGAGCAAAACAATGTTGTTCAATATCATGCTATGCTTGTTTGACCTTTCACTACTCTTTGTGCATAAATTGGATGACTTTAATGTATTCTGCATGTATATCCCTGTTAGTTTTTCATCTCTTGCCAATGTCACTGTCCCAATTAGGAAATACGCATTTCCCAATTCAAGTCCCAAAGTTGTCCTCAAATCAAAACTTTGAAATAAAAACTTCAAAGTGTAAGGGGGTGTCCAGTTCAAGCTCAAGATCACATCATGGCAAGCGAAGAGAGAAGCGCTCAACCAGAGCCTCATTGTTCTTGCAGAACTTGTTCATAGCATAAATAAAGAATTTACACGACATGCTACTACGCTAGCTCTTAAATTAAGTATTGTTATGAATTGGAAAAAGACAAACAAACCATCAATGCTCCAGTCTTGTTACTCTACACTACTAGAAAATGTTTTTTTTTTCGACGGAAGAATTCCGTCGAAAATCGTTAAAATTCCGTCGAAAATGATGTTTTCGACGGAAATGAAGCCGTCGAATATATCTTCGTGAGTAACAATTTTTTCGACGGAATAATTTCTGTGGGAAGTTTCGACGGAAAAATAATTCCGTCAAAAATTTTCGACGGAAATGAATGAAATTCCTTCGAAAAATCTTGTCTCAATTTGTGACGGAAAATAAATTCCGTCAAAAATTTTCGACGAAAATTGAATGAAATTTCATCGAAAATTATTGTAATGGTTTTCGATGGAAAATCAAAGAAATTCCGTCAAAAATTGTTGTAATGGTTTTCGACGGAAAACTGATTCCGTCAAAAAATTTCGACGGAAAATGAATAAAATTCCGTCAAAAAATCTTGTATTAATTTTCGACGAAAAATAAATTCCGTCGAAATTTTTGATAGAAAATGAATAAAATTCCGTCAAAAAATTTTGTAATCATTTTTTACAAAAATTGAATTAAATTCTGTCAAAAACTATTGGGCTTTTTCACCCTTTTGCCCCTTATTAATTAATTAATAACCATTTTGCCCCTGATTCGAAACTATCTACCAATCTGCCCCTCTTTAATCGACTACCTTGCATTTTTAATCGACTAAACGATTGTTGGGAGATTTAATCGACTAAATCTCTCTACTTAATCGATTAAAATCATACTGACTTATTTATTTTTTTGTAAAATATGAAGATTTAGTCGACTAAATAGGGAGATTTAGTCGACTAAATCTCCCAGCAGCCATTTTTTGTCTGTTTTGGCCATTTAGTCGATTAAAAATACAAGGTAGTCGACTAAAGAGGGGGCAGATTGATAAATAATTTCGAATCAGGGGCAAAATAGTTATTAATTAATAAGGGGTAAAAGGGTGAAAAAGCCAAAACTATTGCCTTAATTTTCAACGAAATTGCTTTTTTGTCAAATTTTATTTTAGTTTTGCTCTACAAAATTAATACCTATTTATCTTTTGCACCTGATTAACAAATATAAAGAAAGTAAATAATATATCAAATTCATATTGATCTTAATATAATTATGTGTACAAAAGTCTTTGTTATATACTAATGAAAAAAGTTTATGTCCATGTCATATACATTCAAATAAGATACAAAAATCATGTTTTGCAGCCCTTTTCTGTTGTTTGGAGCCCTCTTCTATTGTTGTGCAGCCTTTTCCTCTTGTTGTGCAACTGTACCTGTAAGCATGTAAAATATTTAAAACACAAATAATTGGAAAAGCACAACAAATCTAACAAAATATATAATCTGAAGTTATACAACCAACCAAAAATACTTACTCATATTTTCCAATGGCTTCTTCAAGTTAACAATTTACTGCTGCAAAGGTCATATTAATGGTCTACAGATAAAAATTGTAGATATAAGCTTGTGGTTACAAAAACAAAATTTATCAAGTACTCTGATATTCCCCAACATGCATTTAAATACAACCAAAAATGAACATAAGAAACAGAGAGGGGAAAAAAGAAGGAAAAGAGGCCAACAATAATTCATTTGTATATATATATATATATATATATATATATATATATATATATATATATATAAAAGTTACTTTAGTTTTATAAGTTACGTAAGTTATATATATATAACTAACGTAACTTTTATAAGTTACGTAGCCTTATAATTGTAAATCATATTTCTTACGTCAAAAAGTATTTTTTCCCCTCATATATACATTTAATTAATTTTGGTATTAAGCTGTGCAACTGTAACTGTACCGGATTATTATGCCTACCTGATTGTAATTGTAATTCATGTATGTTCCAATGTAAGTGGGTGAGTACCTGAATATAACGTGAACAAAATTAATTAACTATCAGATTAAAATAGTTAATGGGGGTACTGAAATACTCTATCTGGCTGTCCTATTACTCCATTAGACTATTAGTACAAAAAATAAAAGAGAAAAAATAATAAAAGATATAACATTTAAACTATTATTTAACTCTATATTCTTAAATCATTAATAAAAGGCAATCTATATTTAGAGCAAAAAAGTCACGTATCTATCTATCTATATAGCCAGTATTTGCATATTCAGAGCCACATATCTGACAAATATATAGAGCAAAAAAGAATATAAGAATTATATTTTCTTATGAAAGTTTAACAATATTGAGCATGGGAAAAGTTCATCTGTCTATAGGGCAGAGGACAAAATACTGACCCAAAGGTGCACCTGACCTTTGGCTCGATTGCTTCGTGTAAATTCGCAAGCTTGAAACAAGTATATTGTTTTATATGAGGACTAAGAAAACCAAAAGAAGCATAGATGCAGATACTCACGCTTTGGTTGTGCCAAGGAGAATCTTGATACGTGCTTCCCAGGTAAGATATCCATGGATGACTATCAGCTCCATGAAGCCATTGCTCCAAGTTTCCATTATTGACATACTCATAGACTAACATCCTGAAAGTATACCACACATAGGAGATTAATGAACGTGCAATTCATATCATGATTACCATAGACATACTCAGATTGACCTCACCATAGACATCCCATCAATTCATAGCTCCATGTAGCATCCATCAAAATGGATCAAAAGCACACATAAAACTATCAAACAATCTGCCAGCTACTTAATGATAGCAAACATAACACACAATATTACAGCCTAAATATGCAATCCTATAGCAAATATAAAGCTATACAAAACCAATAACCCGTTAAATCCTACTCAATCAAAATTCTAAATTCCTTCTATGTCTCTGTAACTTCTTTCTTTATCTTTAAGACAATAATAATTCTGAAAAAAATTTATATCTTTCCCTACTTTGACTCAAAAATGCTACCAAAAATTCTTAATAGCATGCATCTTGCCAAATAAGATACATAATCAGAAATCTAAAGAGATGTCAGGAAAATTAAATGGGTATTTCTGAACTAGGATAACAAGCCTACCTCTTCGTAGGTCACTCTCATCTAATACATCATCGTGTATCAAACTTGCAGTATGAATCATTTCAATTATCTCTGCTAAACGCCGATGCTTTACAGTAAGTTCCCTGGAGTCATGCATTTCAAGATGAAGCTTTCAACTTTTTATTGTCATATATATAGAATTTTCAAGACAGGCAAAGAACTTGTGTGCGCACGTGTGTGAGAGAAAGAAAGAGAATTCTATACTTACTTCAAGCCAAGTAGCTCTGCTGTCGCCCTTGACACCAAGAAAACCAGAGCTGGTCTCATCCTCTTCCCACCAGCACTAAAGATCTGCTCAGCTGCTGACATTAAAACTGGATTTTCTGCACCTACAATCTATGAAAGCATCTTCATTAGATACATTAAAAGTTAGGCACAAAAAATCTAATCAATACTGTTCGCAAAGTAAAAGAAGCTAAAAGGCAAGAAGGTTCTGCAGGCAATGAGAATGATAAGGATTTGGCACCAATTTACTGGATCAACTTTCTTACAAAAAAAGGTCTACTGAAGTATAGAACCACAAAACTAGGAAACAAAAAAGCATCCAATGCAATGAGGCCTAATAAGTAGGTAGGGATTTCAGTCACAGTAAAAACAAATAAGAATGGCATTCAAAAAAATCATTCAATCTCATTAAAACTAATTTAAATTTAATAATTAATCCTGAAATATTATAATTTGTAAACTTGTATCAAGAGACAAAGAATTATGATGTTATCAAACAAAACTGAAATGAGGGATTCAGTAAAAGTTAACAACAACAATGAGCAAAGAAAGTCATGTGTCCAATCACTGAACATTGAATATCATTCAACAGCATATGCCCCATATTTTATCCCATTCAAACTTCCACAATTTTTTTGGTCTGGTCAATGCAATATCAGTAATGGTGAAACAACACAAGTTATCACCAGATGGGACAGGAACAATTATAAGTCAATCACAGTAGTTAGTAAAACAGCACAAAATATGAATCCCAAAACCATCACTTACCGACTGAAGATTTTTATTAAGGGTTTGCAGATCATCAGCAACCACTTCAAACAACCGAGTAGGGGAAATGGGGGTTTCTGAATAACTCTTCAAGCCCAATCCTCCTGTAAGACCTTTAATTGCTTGAGTTCCACCTATGCAAAAACAAAATCAAAACTTTTAATATCTAGTTCCACTGCAATAACCAATACCTATGTTACTTTATTCATTCAAACTAGAAACATGAAGCAACTCTACTACACACTTCTATTGAAAAAAAATCTTATACCATCAACCGTAGGCTCTGCAGTCTTCATAGAAGAAACCCGAGATTTCATGCTCCTACTCTTACAACAAATCAATTTACGAGTTCCATGTCCTCTGCCACACCCTTTAGAATCCACCTTTGCATAATTCCTCACCGTGTAACGGTCAAAAGAAGCATTGGATGAACAACCACAAGAAACCAAATTTTTTCCAGCAAAATCCATGCTTTTGCTTGTCAAAGGCATCATTCTGTCCCAAATCACAAAACCCATATGGGAAATGAGCTCAATTTCCCGTTAAGAAGAGACCCATCAGCAAGTTGCATACGTTGGAGGAAGAAGAAGAAGCGAAGTTGAGTTGAAAGTTTCTATAGAAAAGAAAAAAAACAAACAAGGGCCTTTCTGGCTCGCAAGTTTGAAGTGAAAACTCGCAGTACAAGTTAGAGTTGAATGAGTGGATCCTAAGCGAACACATAGGACTACTGTCCTTGGTTTCTTATCACTTGGAGAGAGAAACTGATTAGAACGAAATCTGTGACTCATGCTTCTTGCTTCGGACATTTGATAAAAAGGATAATATGAACTCGAACGGTGGGTCATTTTGAGCGCGGGGAGAGAGTGAGAAAGATTTAGGGGAAAGTGGGAAAAATTTTGAAGGAATGGAGGAAAAATTTTCACAAAAATAATTTTTATTTATAAATTTTTCACAAACGATATTCGACCGAATTTAATTAAATTCCGTCGAAAAGTAAATTTTATAAATATAACTTTTTTCTTTTGTAATCATATAATACAAAGTTTTCCTCGAAAGCATGGCTTCCAAATTTTAAATAATATAGTATAATTTTTTTTTGGTAAACTAATATAGTATAATTTAATATATAAAAACATAGTAGTTAAAATTTCAAGAAGAATTTGAAAAAAACTGATTTAAATATTGAAAATATCCACTTCAATAATAAATTTTAATATTAAAAACAAAAGTATATTTTTTTGGTGGAAAAAACAAAAGTATATTTTATTAATATACAACTCTATAAAATTTTAAAAATAATACAATTTAATAAAAAATGTTAAAAAAAGATACAAACTCGTGCGCTATGTGGCACAATCATTTTACCCGATCAGAATTAATGTACCCCTCACAATCAAAAAATATGAAGGAAAAAGGGATATTTAATTACAATTAATATATCAATCATCAATCAATATTAAAATATCAATCATCAATCACAATTAATATATCTATCACAAATCAAAATTAATTTTGATCACAATTAATGTACAAATCATAATTAATTTTGATTGGTACATTAATTATGATTGATGATATTATACAAAATATTATAAAAAATAATTTTTTTAATTTGATATCCAAAGACAACGAATTCGTATATATCCTGGTACTAAAAAAAAGCGTATATATCCTGTAAATTAGTTTTAAATTTATGAAATTTAAATTTCCCATTTTGAAATTAGACTTCATTTCAAAGGTTACTGTATTAAGAGGGGTTATATATAAATGTGGCGCCTCATTAACCTAAGACTAGGTCAAATGAGCACCCTCATCAAATCCCAATCTTATTCGGTAATTTTTTTAATTTTATCCAATCAATCCAATTGATTGGTTTTTCTCAATTTCAGTCAATTAATTGGTTTTTTTCCAATCCCAGAGCTAGTTGAGTTCATTGAATAATCAATTTGTTATACCTATTTGGTTACCGTGTGAATTGTCTTTTCGTCTCGGTTATCCATCCCATTGACCTAGGTCAAGGAAAACGTATCAACCTCTGCGGTCTAGGGTTAGCTTTTGCCAAAACATGGAATCTTCATTTACGAACCCTAAAGAACGGGCAATCTCATGACTCATTTACTATGCATAGATTCCTGAGTCCCGTAAATGTCATCCCGGTTTCACCGGTCTACGGATAACCTAATCTCTCACAGAGATTGGCGAATTTCTTTATCCATATCGATATCTCTAGACTAGGAACATATTTTTGGCAATGGACGTGTGGTGTCATTGAGCCCTCATGATCGTGATACCTATCACAGATCCTCAATGTGACACACGTTCCATTCCAAGAGCTTTATCCAGTTACTCATATTCAATATTTGAGACAAGCAATATAAAATAAGATAAATAATGCTTTTATTCATAAAATATATTCATAACAAATAAAGAAGTACATGGGCCCATCTGACTCTCTAAATACCCTTTAGGACACCTATGTACTAACAATTTAGAATTTTGAATTTTTGACTTTCTAAAAAAAATACACAAACAAATGGAATTAAATTTAAAAACCATTAATGCAGGTCATTTTTCGATAGGTTTGATTTTGCTAACCGTCCAAAAGACACAAATATAATTTTTTATTTTTTTCAAAAGTTTTCGACGGAATTTCTTTTCCGTCGAAAATTTTCGACAGAAACGAAATTCCGTGGAAAACTCCACAAAATATAATTTCTTTTTCTTTTATTTTTTTCAAAAAAATTCGACGAAATTTCTTTTCCGTCAAAAATCTTCAACGGAATCGAAATACTGTCGAAAAATCCACATAATATAATTTTCATTTTCTTTTATTTTTTTCAAAATTTTACGACGTAATTCTTTTTCTGTTGAAAATCTTCGACGCAATTGAAATTCCGCCGAAAAAAACCACAAAATATAACTTCTTTTTCTTTTATTTTTTTCAAAATTTTACGACGGAAATCCTTTTCTGTTGAAAATCTTTGACGGAATCGAAATTCCGTCGAAAAATCCACAAAATATAATTTCTTTTTCTTTTTTCTTTTTTCAAAATTTTTCGACGGAATTCCTTTTCTGTCGAAAATCTTAGACGGAATTCTGTCGAAAAATCCACAAAATATAATTTCTTTTTTCAAAAAATTTCGACAGAATTCCTTTTTCATTAAAAATCTTCGACGGAATCGAATTTTCGTCGAAAAATCCACAAAATATAATTTCTTTTTTCTTTTCTTTTTTCAAAAAATTTCGACGGAATTCCTTTTCTTTTCCGTCGAAAATCTTTGACGGAATCGAAATTCCGTCGAAAAACCACAAAATATAATTTCTTTTTCTTTTTTCAAAATTTTTCGACGGAATCGAAATTTTGTCGAAATATCCACAAACTATAATTTCTTTTTCTCTTTTCTTTTTTAAAAATTTTTCAACGGAATTCCTTTTCCGTTGAAAATCTTTGACGGAATCGAAATTCCGTCGAAAAACCAAAAAAATATAATTTCTTTTTCTTGTTTCTTTTTTCAAAAATTATCGACGGAATTCCTTTTCTGTCGAAAATCTTCGACGGAATTTCGATTCCGTCGAAAAATCCACAAAATATAATTTCTTTTTCTCTTTTCTTTTTTCAAAATTTTTCGAATTTCTTTTTCGTCAAAAATCTTCGTCGGAATCGAAATTCTGTCAAAAAATCCACAAAATATAATTTTTCTTTTCTTTTCTTTTTTCAAAATTTTTCGACGGAATTCCTTTTCTTTTCCGCCGAAAATCTTTGACGGAATCGAAATTCCATCGAAAAATCACAAAATATAATTTCTTTTTCTCTATTCTTTTTTCAAAAAATTTCGACGGAATTCATTTTCTGTCGAAAATCTTCGACGAAATTTCGATTCCATCGAAAAATCCACAAAATATAATTTCTTTTTCTTTTTTCTTTTTTCAAAGTTTTTCGACGGAATTCCTCTTTCGTCGAAAATCTTCGACGGAATCGAAATTCTGTCGAAAAATCCTCAAAATATAATTTCTTTTTATCTTTTCTTTTTTCAAAATTTTTCGACAGAGTTCCTTTTCGGTTGAAAATCTTTGACGGAATCGAAATTCCGTCGAAAAACCACAAAATATAATTTCTTTTTCTCTTTTCTTTTTTCAAAATTTTTCAACGAAATTCCTTTTCTGTCGAAAATCTTCGGCTGAATTTTGATTTCGTCGAAAAATCCACAAAATATAATTTCTTTTTCTTTTTTCAAATTTTTTCGACGGAATCGAAATTCCGTCAAAAAATCCACAAAATATAATTTCTTTTTCTCTTTTCTTTTTTCAAAATTTTTCGACGGAATTCCTTTTCCGTTGAAAATCTTTGACGGAATCGAAATTTCGTCGAAAAATCCACAAAATTTAATTTCTTTTTCTTTTAATTTTTCAAAAAAATTCGACGGAATTACTTTTCCGTCGAAAATCTTTGACGGAATTGAAATTCCGTCGAAAAATCAACAAAATATAATTTCTTTTTCTTTTATTTTTTCAAAAGTTTTCGACGGAATTCGTTTTCCGTCGAAAATCTTCGACGGAATTTCTTTTTCCGTCAAAAATTTTTTACGGAAACTATTTTCCGTCGAAATTTTCGACGGAAAACGGATTCCGTGAAAAATTCCGTCAATAATTTCAATGGAATTTTTTTCGTCGAAAAATTCCGTCGATAATAAAGACATTACTAGTAGTGCTCGCTTATGAATCATGTGAAAAATGTGTTAATCCACACATATGGACAAGGCTTCTGTATTACGGAACACTGTCAAATACATGAAAACTAAGGACAACAATACCTAACTCAGTAGTTGAGTATTTTGACAGTTTTTTCATTTTATTAAAGACAAAACCAGAATGCCACAAATATATGACTTTCACCGTCCCCGAGCATCAAAGTTAAACATATAGTCGTACACATAATAAGTGTTAAACATGGCAACAGTTTCAAATATTTGTAGTTCATCAAATAAACAACAGAAGGCATGAAAAATATCATGGCATCAAAGATTTTACCTTAAACTAGTTCATCAAAACTTTTGACGGAAACTAAATTTCGTCGAAAATTTCGCTAGAAAATTTACTTTTGTAAAAAATTTCATTAGAGAAAAAATTTCGTCGCTTTTCGTCAAAAAGTATACTGACGAAAAAATTATTTTGTGACGAAATTTTTGTGGTTTGCTACGTAGAAATTTCATCGAAAATATGATCTTTTTTAGTATTGTTAAAATTAGTGATTTGTCATCTTAAGAAGGGAAGAGCGTTCTCTCATCCTTTACTTTTCCTTAATTTTCACTAATTTTGTTTCACATGTGCAGGGGCTTAAAATTATATTCCTTTATTTATTCAACAAATATCAAATTTATTATAAAACTTATATATTTTAAAACAAATAAATAATTAAATTACATGAGTTTAAAAAAAATCAATTACTATAAAAAAAATTAAATTAAAAACATGTTTTTAAACCAAGTCAAAAACGGGTCAGGTCAGATTTGACCCACTTCAGAAGCCAAGTCAGACCTACTTCAGAAACCAAGTCAGGTTAGATCTGATCCGGTTCTGAATTAGTTCATAAAAATCCAAACCAAGTCAGATCTGACTTGGATCAAATTAAAGCGGGTCGGGTCAAAATACCTGACCTATAAAAACCAAGTTGGGTCAAGTCGGCACAAAAGCCTGACCTGACCTTACCCACATGCACACTCTTACTTATCATGGTATCAAAGCTAGAGTGACTAGAAGGTCATGAATTCGATCACCACCACCCTCACTTTAAGATGGAATTAAGAAAAACACAAGGTAAACCAAAAAGTATACCTATATATGCAACACATGGTAGACTAAAAAATGAGTCTGTATCATATCCACGCTTCAAGTCAAAGGGATCTTGCGTGAAGGGAGTGTGTTAGAGATAAAAGATATAAAATAATTTATTAAGTCTCGTTACCCAATGCCTTAAGGTTTTGGGTTGAAGTTATTTTTATCATCTAACGGTGGAAAAATGGTATGTGGTGGTAAGAATGTAAAATAACGACACAGTCTTTTGTTAATTTCACCAAAAAAGAAGAAAATTTAAGTTGTAAAGGAGGGGCTTTTACCAAGCTTGCTGCTACGTACATTTGACAAATATGTGGCATGAATATGATCACTTTGTTGTAACCCAGCTGACAAACGCTCAAGTGAGATTTTTTTCCCCCAATTAATTAAGGACTTGACTATTGTTTTTAAAACCATGTGGGGTCTAATTTTTGTTGACCTAAGGAAACCCCTTGAATTAAGTATATACACCTCACACTCACTTGTTATATAGGTTGGATTTTAATCGAATATGTAAGAGCAAATAAATTTTGAGAGTAGATGAGTACATTCAACATTTTAAAATATAACGTAAATTACCTGAATAAGTTACTGAAGGTGAGAGGATAAGGACTAAGGTTTTGTGTTTTTATATGGAATACTTTTTGGATGAACACCATTTATGATTTTGACGTCTTTATGATCAGTACCTAATAAATTTTGGATGGAGTATTTCATGAGATTTCGATGTCTATAAAAAGGATATTGTTTATCATGAGATTTCGATGTCTTTTGCATACAAAAGGGACATTATTTATCTGGAGTGATGACAGTCTCTGTCCTTATGCACAATTGGTATTAGTATTGGATGAGTAATTCCTTTCATGTTTTCAGCATTTTTGCAATCTTATTTAATAATATTTCCAACTTTTGATCATAAAAGGGATATTGTTTATCTTGAAAAAAGGTCCTTATTAATCTTTTCTCAAGTGATAATTTTTTTGGTGTTGAAGTTACATTTTATTTTGAGTAAATTATAACCTTTGTGTTATTTATTTCAAATTATGTATCGCTTGATGCAGGATTATTGATTTATAAATTTCTCCTAGACTTTGTGTTTGTTCATACTCTAGTATCTGTAAGATTATATTCTTTGCAGGGACAGAGAATTTAATGTAAGAGTTTTTTGTGGCAAATTAATGCCAATTCCTTGGGTCGAACATGAGGCTGGTATTCTGAGTCTCCTTAACAAATGTATGGTGAATTTCTGTCAATGAAGACATATTTTAAAGTTTTATGCTAATAAACTAACTGTGTGGTAATATCATTTCTCTGAAACTCTCAATCTGAGCAAAACAATGTTGTTCAATATCATGCTATGCTTGTTTGACCTTTCACTACTCTTTGTGCATAAATTGGATGACTTTAATGTATTCTGCATGTATATCCCTGTTAGTTTTTCATCTCTTGCCAATGCCACTGTCCCAATTAGGAAATACGCATTTCCCAATTCAAGTCCCAAAGTTGTCCTCAAATCAAAACTTTGAAATAAAAAGTTCAGAGTGTAAGGGGGTCTCCAGTTCAAGCTCAAGATCACATCATGGCAAGCGAAGAGAGAAGCGTTCAACCAGAGCCTCATTGTTCTTGCAGAACTTGTTCATTGCATAAATAAAGAATTTATGCCGCAGGCTACTACGCTAGCTCTTAAATTAAGTATTGTTATGAATTGGAAAAAGACAAACAAACCATCAATGCTCCAGCCTTGTTACTCTAGCTTATGAATCATGTGGAAAATATGTTAATGCACACATATGGACAAGGCTTCTGTGTCAATGACATTATCATAGTTGATGAAGTACCTAACTCAGTAGTTGAGTATTTTGACAGTTTTTTCATTTTATTAAAGACAAAACCAGAATGCCACAAATATATGACTTTCACCGTCCCCGAGCATCAAAGTTAAACATATAGTCGTACACATAATAAGTGTTAAACATGGCAACAGTTTCGAAATATTTGTAGTTCATCAAATAAATAACAGAAGGCATGAAAAATATATATGATAATTTGCATCACAAAGATAAAATGTAAGTGAACCAATAACACTAGTAATTCATACAACACAAAATTAAATCAATTTCGAAATTGCGAAAGCAATGTACATGTCTAAGAAAAATCAAATAAACTTTTAAACCTAAAATGATTTTAACCTACGGAGCTGTCCTGGCAAGGAGAGGGGATTACAATTATCTTGTTTACTCAGCAACATGATTTCTCTGATAACCAGAGCCTTGTCCTGATCGAATTGCTGATCTTGGCGACTAGGTTTCAACCCATCCATGAACTGGAGAAGCTTTGTCTTGTTCAACCTTAGGATATCAACAACACCCTTGGGCTTCTCTGAATTCAACACGAACAACTTGAACACATGGAAAGCTTTCAACTGTGTAGTACTCTTGCTTTCTCTCAAAGCATTCATCAGAAGCTTCAAGTTCTCAAAATCACTCACGTAACGCACCATCACACAGCGGTTCTTACCCTCCAATAACATATTTCCCAACAGCATTAGGGCATGAGATTTCGTGAGTTGATTGCTTGACTCAAGTAGCTTTGAATTGAAACCCTCAAAGAACCATTCATAGTTTCTGTTCAAAAAATCAGCAGCAAGTGATTTATGCCTTGTTAACAGAAAACCCAATGTGTCAGCCACGTGCCCTGCGAAGGTATAGTTTTGCAATGGCACGTATTCTAGAAACTTCTTCATGTAGTATTGGGAATCTAACACATGCTTTGTCGCTATTTGGCTCCGTAGCACACACTCCCTCAACATAATCCCATATAACAAAGCCAGGTGGCTGTTATCATCGACGAGATCAAACATGTTGTCGATTAAGAAATCTGGTAGGTCTAAGTTTTCTTCTATGTATTCGGTAGCAAAGATACGAGAGCTGAAAGGAAGGTGTTGTCCCATTAGGTTTACGACGATTTGGCTTGCGATTATCTGCGATTCCCACTCCAAGGATGCGAAGCACTTGAGTAGGAGACGAAACGGGTTGGTGGCGCTGCGCTTGTCTTTGAAGAACTCAAGGGCTGTTTTGGAACACACTTTGGAATCAGGTTCCGCCTCGGAATCGCCATGTAGAACAAAGTGAAGTTCTTGGAGGAGTTTGGAGATCTTTTGGTGATTGAGATCTTTGAGATTGTTTGAGATGTGAAAAGACAATAGATGATCATGGACTCGATGAACAAGATCAGTGGGAACAACTTGATGGTGATGATGATGATGGCGGTGGTGTTGATGGCTTTGTAGGCTGCAGGGATGGAGGAGGTTCTTGAATGGCTTCATTTTGGAAGTCAGAAAGTGTTTCAACGAGAGAGATCTAGGGTTTTCTGACTGTATGACTAGCGGGGTATATATATATTAGGGTAACAAACAATTCGTGTTTATCTCTTCAAGTCCTTTTAAATATCTCTTCTGATCTCTATCTTTTTTTTTTGGTAAAACAATCTCTGTTAAGTCAATCAGTTACGATAATGTATATATTTTTAAGGGAAAAACATTTATTCTAATCTTATGTCATTTTAGATTCTAACCGTTGATTTCCGTCAATCAACGGTTATAATTTATTGAATCAAAATTATTAATTAATTAATTAATAATAAATTTGGCCCATTATGTTTGACCCAATAAATTATAATCGTTAATAGACGGAAATCAACGGTTAGGATCTAAAATGACATATGGTTATATCCTTTAAAAGGATTGAAGTTTTTCTCTATTTTTAAATATTTTATTTTTTCTTTTGCCATAATCCTAATCATATATTTCAAACCGTAGGTCAAGTGAATTATAAACATAATTTCAAAAAATTTCAAAATTTTCAATTAAATTAAATTAATTGTTCACGAGATAATTTTATGGGATATTTATCTTTTAACCTAATTCCAAATTTCAAGCCGTAATTGTTAAAACCGTTATTGAAATGGGATATAAGATAATATAAACTAATTCCAAATTTCAACCCGTAATTGTTAAAATCGTTATTGAAATGGGATATAAGATAATATATGCATGTATTTTTATATTTATTTTTTTAGATACATGTATTTTTATATTTTATCAAACCGTTATACGGGAAGTTGAGATTTTCTTCATCTTACCGAAGAATGTGGACTACGATCCGAAGTTGCAGAAGCTTTCCGAAAGGTTCTATCTCATCGTCGATAGCATCTATCTATACCATCATACAATTCCAAAATCTTTTGTCAAAAAATAAAAATCCAAAATGTCTTGAAGGATAGATAAGATTAGGATTAATCTCAAAAGTAAGTTCAACTGGTCCCTACGTCTTGTAATCCCATTAATGCTGATTTGGTTTGATTTTGCGGACCCATAAAATTTTCTTTATCTGCACATTTAGGGCGGGGGTTTGGGGGCGTTGCCCCCGATTTTTTTTTAAAGTTCATGATCATGATCCAATTCTTGCTTCCACTTCAAAAGTAAAACTTTGGTGAATCAACCAAAGTTTTAAGAAAATAATCGATAATGATAATTAAAAAAAATAAACACCACAAAAAGACATTTGTAAAATATAGTATAATTATAGGGGTTAATCGATCAAAAACTCACATTTGTTGATGTTTATTTGATCTAAAGTTGGCCACTTGTTTCACAAAAAAAGTGAAAAATCTCATATGATTCTCATCCACTTGATAAAGATTGAATTTCAGGAATCGTTGATGTCTATTAAGATTTGGAGCTAATAAAATTTATGTAAAAAGAGAGAGAGAGACAAAGCAACATAGTAGGATTTAAGCTTTAAGCTTTTAAGTGTAGGGGTTGGGCATATATTTACCTTTTTTTCTCTCAATCTTTCTATTTTTTTGTACTTGACTTGAATCACACATTCCACGTAAAAAAAATTTCCACCCAAGTTTGTGTTGCAACCATTTGGGTCCGCCGTTGATTGTATACTAGAGCTCATTCTCCCGTATATGGTTAAACATTGTTTGTTAGATAAAAAAATGGGGTTTGAAATTTGAATTTGGATTTACGGATGAAATTGTTATTTTTTCTGTAGTTACGGATGACATTATTATTTTCACGGTTTTGTGTTTCATATCTCTACAATTATATTTGTTTCCCTGTTTCTGTTTTTTGTTTTCTTCACTCAAAACCAATTATATATGTTTGCTCTTTCTCTATGAGGTAGTATGTTCTTTGTGCCGTGTTTGAGATAAATTTCCATCTTTAAATTTTGTTCTATTTTCCTACACATGCCTGAGAAGATTACCGGACCAAAACAAATTGTCAATAGACATTACAACTACAACGGTGAGTAAAATTGATAGCAAATCTGAACAAAAATCATCTTGAAAGGTCGAGTAATATTATTAGAAGCATCTTTTCCTCTACCAAGCTTGATAATAGAGAAACCTGAGTACTACTCTATACATGATTGTGTGTGTCAGTGTTTATTTAGACTTACTGCATTTTTTTTTTCAGTTGTTCCCTGAAATCATATAAATGTTTAAACAGTCCTGGCATCCTTTTAATTTCTTCCAATTTGGTGGGAATTCAATTTTGCCATTATACTAGATTGTATAGATTAATATTAGCCATCTATTCTACTCAAACTCTGCAGCTGGTACACTCTTGTGACGTGAATATGCTTTTTTTTTTTTTTTTACACTCTAAACCTTAGGAGGACATGATGGATTCAATCATGATAAGATAAGGGAAAAAAAAAGAATATAAGGAATTATTGATGAACGAAATGGGATCCCACTAGACCTTTATATAACTCTCAATTTCTAAAATTACGCGCGTTATAATCATCATGACGATTTTATTAAAGAATATTTGTTGCATTATTTCACAAGGACAAAACTAGGACTATGTTATTTACTAGACTAAACCACAACTACAATACGCGCGTTATAATTGCCTGTTTGGATGCTCTCTTTTTTTTAGCTAGAAGCTACTTATAAGCATAAGTTAGGCCAAACAGGTTTTGAGAAAAGCTCTTATAACGAAAAGCTCTTCTTTTTATATTGAGGAAAAAAGCTGAAAACTAAAAGCTCTTAGGAGGAGTTTTTTTTAAGCTCTTATCTGTTTTTCTTGAATTGTGTGCTTTTTTTAAAATGAAGAGTGATAAAGATAGAGAGAGAGATAATTTTCTTGAAATATGTGCTTTTAATTAACTTTTAAGCTAAGTTTTTTATGTAATTTCCAAACAGTTTTTAGCTTCTTATTTTAAGCTCTTTTTTTAGCTTTAGCTTATAAGTAGCTTCTAGCTTAAAAATAAGAGGATCCAAACAGGCTCTTTGTCATGATACAAACCTGAGTCCAGCGTTTGGCAAAAACGAGCTAACCCGTCGTAATCCGTCAAAAATAAGTCGGATTGGGTTGGTAAAAATGAGCTGCCAACCCGACCCGAGCCAGCTCGGAAAAAACGAGTCAACCCGCGGGTTAAACGGACCACCTCGCGGGTTGATTTTTTTAAAAAAAAAAATACAAAATGTAATATACAAAAATGGATCAAACCCACACATGTTGTCATTGTCTTTCTTCCTTCTCTAAACTTAAGTCTCTAATCTTCTCACATCTGTGCCATTTTTATATTGTTAGCCTGTGATAACTCTGTTTGGTTCAAATATCTTACCCACTTGGTAGCAAGTGGTTCTGATTGTTTCTTGATGTTGGTGCAAATTTGTTGTGAAGAAAATTCGAAACTAGAATTTTTTTTTATTTCTCATTTTGTAACCCTTTGTTTAAGCTGATGGAAGCCACATAACTGATGGAAGCTGATAAGTCTCTTTAATGAGACTTAGAACATATGGTTTAGAGTGTAATTGGTGAGAAATGAATGACTTTTGTGATTAAAATACCCCAAAAATTCATGTTGAGCTGAAATTTAATGGGCTTAAGTGCTAATGGGCTTAAACTTGTTATTTTACAGGCCCATTTTGTTAACATTCATCAGGAAATGAAACAAGAAGAAAAGAAAAGGAAAAGCAAGAAGAAAAGATATGGGATGGACCTGTTGTCAATCAAAAAGCCCAGATGAAGGAAAATTAAAGAAAGAAAGAGATAGGGATAGAAAGGGAGAGACAGAGTCAGAAACGAGAAGAAAAGGGCTGCTAGAAAACCCTAGCACACGACCGACCATCATTCGACCACAAATCCACACCACCCATCCAAAGTTCCTGACCACAAATCGATTTGCAAAGCCAAACCGTTCTCTGTATTTGGTTTATTTGTCAAGATTAACCCTCAACCACGGTTCATTGAGAGATTAACCAAACCCTAGTCACCCTTTCCTTATACAGAAAACGTCAAAACAACAACCCATTGTTGAGTGGATGAGCTGGATACTTTTTGAGAGTGGAGGCTGGAGCGATTTGTGGGCGCAAGTCTACGTACTGGTTAAATGAGCAAAAATTCCATTCGGATTGTCTGAGGAAGGAGCTGCTGGGGACCACCTACCTGCAACGCGCGAGAAGCGCGTAACCCCTGCTGAGCTGGAGAAGAAAATCGTGCAAAGAAGGAAATGAGCCCTATAAAAAGGGACTGAGGAGTGAGTCATGTGTGACTCTCCTGGTTCTGATTTATCTTTTTTAGTTTTTGCTTTCTGAACAATTTTTATTTTATTTTTCTTTTAAGTTCTGTTTTGTAATGAGATTCTGGTTCATTTGATGAACTTGATGCATGTCTTTACAGCACTGAGATTGCCGGTTGTTAGGCCAGTGCTGTAATTTAGTTTTTAGAATTTTTATTTTGTGATTTCTGTAGTTCTCTGTTACTGTTTGTAAGCTTCATCCATATGGATAGTGGCTAACTTTTTAGAGGTTGGGTTTAGGTGATACCCAAACCTCAGTGCTTGTTAAATGTTTGATTTTCTGGTTTTAATTTTTATATCTCAGTTGTTTAATGCTTTTTCTAATGTTTAAAATTATCTGCATTTTGGCCGAATGTCAGAGGTTTGGTTAGGATTTAGTTGTTGAGAAACAACTAACTCTGGATTCTGCATTAGACACATGGACTTAGATGAGAAATCATCTAAGGGATCTTATTTCAGAAATGAATGAGTGCTCATGTAATATTGGACCTGAGTCTAAAGAGTCCTAATCCCACTTGGCATAGAGATATGGAAGTGGGCAACTATGGGATAAAATAATATTTAAGAGATTAAAATTAACAATACAGTTCTGTTAACTGAGAATCTTAGGATGAGTTTTTTTTGTTAATCAAATTATTTTTCAAGCACTGTGGGGAAGGAGAGCCAGAACTCAACCCACCTTTTTAAACTTCTTTATCAACTCAGATTTCTAATTTTCTTTGTTATTTCATATTTCAATCTTTGTTCTGTGTCCAAAATCTTTGTCACATCTGTCATTAAAATTGCTTCATTCTTACTCCTTATTTTATAACTTAGGAAAGTAATTCAGAAAATTTTAAAAGAAAAGTGAACAGTAGTGTTTTAGGTCCATTCTAGATTATTTTTTTTACTTTACAATTTTATTTCTTTTATTTTCAAATAGTAACTCAGTTTTAAGCAATTACAAATTTTAGTCATTTCAAAACGCCAACGATCCTTGTGGGAACGATGACTGGGACTTATAACAGCCCTATATTATTTGTTGTCGCGTATACTTGCGCGCATTACTTGCACAACTTTTAGCAAGGCAACAAGTCCCTGGGGCTGAATAGGAGATAAAGGAAAAGAACTATACTCTGCAAAAACACTTTCTAAATGAAAAAGCTCAAACGTGGTACCATTTCATTAGAGCTAGATTGCTTCCTACCACTCATGTAAATTTAGTGACTAAGGATAGAGTTGTGTTGTTGTGGTGTTTATTGGTTGGGAAACCAGTAGATGCTGCCAAATTAGTTTTTTCGGGAATTGGAGCTTGTGCTGGGGGTAGGAAAGGCAAGCTACGGTTCCCTAGCTTCATATCACAATTATGCAAGAAAAAGGGTGTCACAGCAAACCAAGCTGATGTGTTCTTTAAAGTTAGTGAGGCTATAACTCTGCGAATCATTACTAAATTAAAAAAGGGCATTGTTGCACCCTCTGTTGAGAAAGAAAAGTTGAAAGGGGTAGTTGAGGGGGAGAAGACTCAGTCTTCTCCCCCAGAAAAGAAAGGGAAATTTGTCCCTGATGTTGCAAGTTCTCAGTAACAGGGGGCTGAAAATATTGCAAAGCACCTGGAGACTATGGGCCCTCCCACTGAAGACCAGCCTTACCTAAGCTGGTTACATAATAATCTGGTTCACATACATAAAGTGCTCATGCAAATGCAAGATCATAACAAAAAAATGGACTTGCTGTTTGAGAAAACATATGATCGGTTTTACACTTTTATGTATAATAGGGCCAGATTTCATGATTACATTGTGGGGAGGGACAGAGTTTTGAATGATTTTTTGAAAAATACTTTTGCAAATTTTCCTGGTTTACCTTCATTGCCTGATGATTTAACATGCCCACCTTCTTCAGTATTTGTTGATCTACAGGTAAAAGAATTCATGGAAAGAGCTGCTGGAAATCCTCCTCCTCCCCAACCTGCAAGGCAAGAGACAACTCCTCTACCTACAAAGGGACATGGCCACCCATTTAGCTCAAGGAAGAGGGGAAGGCCAAGAACAAAAGCTGCCATGGAGGAAGTGAGTGACAATGAAGAAGAAGAAAAAATGCAATCTTCTGAATCAGAATCTGAAGATGTGGATAAATCTGAGTCAGGTGACTCAGATTATCAGGAGGAATAGGCCAGAACTTCTTCTGGCCTCAGGTTACACTGATCTTACTTGTAAAATTTTCATTTGTGTAACTTGTTTGAGGCACAACAGTGAGGACACTGTTGAAGTTAAGTTTGGGGGAGAGTATTTTGCTGGTACACCATAAACCATGTTTGCTCTTTAGAAAATTTTTATTATTATTTCCTTTCTTATGTTTCAGTTGCTGTTTTGAGTGGATTTGTTGTTTTTAGAGTTGTAGGAAGTTTTCTGTTGGTTTGGTTGTTTTAAGTTAGGTAGAGATTTTGTGCTGTTATGAACTGTTGTGTATATATTTGCTGTTTTGGTGAAAGGGAAGTTTGAATATGAGAATGGATTGAGGAGTGTAGTGTTTAGCAATGAGTGATCTGTATCACAACTAGGCAGCTGAGAATTTGAATAAAGGAAAAGAACTCAGGGCAGTTGTGTGGATGAAAAGTGACATGAGTGTTTTAAATGATTGATGGGTAAAGGCAGTGAGAGGTTGAGAAATTTAGTTGATTAATGCAGTTTGTGAATTTTAACAATAAGCATGCGAGATGGTGACTTTACCAACACTGTTAGATATTGAGCCTACACACCCAATTTGTTTTGCTCCATGAGGGGTTCACACTGGGGTAGTGAGGCAGAACTTGCTTTGGTGCTTAGTTGAGAAGTGTAGCATTGGCTTGAGTTTAAGATGACAAGGGCACATTTTTTTTATGTGATATATAACCATTTTCAAACCAAAAAGCCAACCATAAATCATCCTTCATCGAGAAATCCATTTTGAACCTTTAGCCTTTTCTTTTTCACATACCCACATTTCACCCTGCCCCACACATCAATCACACCTTTTAGTTATGATGGAAAGAAGAAAAAAAAAGAAGCAAAGATGTTGGCTGTTTTTACCAAGTGAAAGCAAGAAGCTGCTAAATAAAAGAGAAATACTAATAAAAAAAAAATATGGCAGCCACTGTATTGATTGTTCAAGCTTCAGGATCATGTTAGTTTTCCAACATAGCTAAGTTAGCCAATCCCCCACAAATTTGTCCACCCTCACCTTAGCCAAGTTACAACCTATTCAAGTCCCTTTGATTGAGCTTAGGTCTGTGTGTCACTTTAGAGACAAGAGCATCTTAGCAAGCCTATGTTACATCTTTTCCCAGTGTTGGATTGAGAGAAATAGAATCCTTGAGCATTGAGTGAATATTTTTTTTTGTAATTGAGTAAGGATTTGAAAAGTTGTCATCTCTGTTGCATTTTAAAAAAAATTATGCATGCTGTGTTAGAAAGCAAATTTTCAAAGATCTCTGTTGTCATTATTCCACAGTTAGTGAAGCATCCATGCATTTGAATTTTGCACACTGCCTGCTGAGTAATTTTATGGAATAAAAGTATCACTAAGCTGCCTGTTTGTGACTGACTGATTGCTGAATTAAATACATTCCTCTGTTCCATGTTCTTTGTTGAAATGTGAAGCTCTGATTGGTTTGAGTATTTTTGAATGATGTGCTGAAATTTATTTCCTGGTTGAGAAGAATGGTTAATTTACTAAATCCATGTGCTAATTTTTTTTCTGTTACTTGAGGACAAGTAACAAAGTAAGTTTTGGGGTGTGATAAGTCTCTTTAATGAGACTTAGAATATATGGTTTAGAGTGTAATTGGTGAGAAATGAATGACTTTTGTGATTAAAATACCCCAAAAATTCATGTTGAGCTGAAATTTAATGGGCTTAAGTGCTAATGGGCTTAAACTTGTTATTTTACAGGCCCATTTTGTTAACATTCATCAGGAAATGAAGCAAGAAGAAAAGAAAAGGAAAAGCAAGAAGAAAAGATATGGGCTGGACCTGTTGTCAATCAAAAAGCCCAGATGAAGGAAAATTAAAGAAAGAAAGAGATAGGGATAGAAAGGGAGAGACAGAGTCAGAAACGAGAAGAAAAGGGCTGCTAGAAAACCCTAGCACACGACCGACCATCATTCGACCACAAATCCACACCATCCATCCAAAGTTCCTGACCACAAATCGATTTGCAAAGCCAAACCGTTCTCTGTATTTGGTTTATTTGTCAAGATTAACCCTCAACCACGGTTCATTGAGAGATTAACCAAACCCTAGTCACCCTTTCCTTATACAGAAAACGTCAAAACAACAACCCCTTGCTGAGTGGATGAGCTGGATACTTTTTTAGAGTGGAGGCTGGAGAGATTTGTGGGCGCAAGTCTACGTACTGGTTAAATGAGCAAAAAATCCATTCGGATTGTCTGAGGAAGGAGCTGCTGGGGACCACCTACCTGCAACGCGCGAGAAGCGCGTAACCCCTGCTGAGCTGGAGAAGAAAATCGTGCAAAGAAGGAAATGAGCCCTATAAAAAGGGACTGAGGAGTGAGTCATGCGTGACTCTCCTGGTTCTGATTTATCGTTTTTTAGTTTTTGCTTTCTGAACAATTTTTATTTTATTTTTCTTTTAAGTTCTGTTTTGTAATGAGATTCTGGTTCATTTGATGAACTTGATGCATGTCTTTACAGCACTGAGATTGCCGGTTGTTAGGCCAGTGCTGTAATTTAGTTTTTAGAATTTTTATTTTGTGATTTATGTAGTTCTCTGTTACTGTTTGTAAGCTTCATCCATATGGATAGTGGCTAACTTTTTAGAGGTTGGGTTTAGGTGATACCCAAACCTCAGTGCTTGTTAAATGTTTGATTTTCTGGTTTTAATTTTTATATCTCAGTTGTTTAATGCTTTTTCTAATGTTTAAAATTATCTGCATTTTGGCCGAATGTCAGAGGTTTGGTTAGGATTTAGTTGTTGAGAAACAACTAACTCTGGATTCTGCATTAGACACATGGACTTAGATGAGAAATCATCTAAGGACTCTCATTTCAGAAATGAATGAGTCCTCATGTAATATTGAACCTGAGTCTAAAGAGTCATAATCCCACTTGGCATAGAGATATGGAAGTGGGCAACTATGGGATAAATAATTTTTAAGAGATTAAAATTAACAATACAGTTATGTTAACTGAGAATCTTAGGATGAGTTTTTTTTGTTAATCAAATTATTTTTCAAGCACTGTGGGGAAGGAGAGCCAGAACTCAACCCACCTTTTTAAACTTCTTTATCAACTCAGATTTCTAATTTCCTTTGTTATTTCATATTTCAATCTCTGTTCTGTGTCCAAAATCTTTGTCACATCTGTCATTAAAATTGCTTCATTCTTACTCCTTATTTTATAACTTAGGAAAGTAATTCAGAAAATTTTAAAAGAAAAGTGAACAGTAGTGTTTTAGGTCCATTCTAGACTATTTTTTTTACTTTACAATTTTATTTCTTTTATTTTCAAATAGTAACTCAGTTTTAAGCAATTACAAATTTTAGTCATTTCAAAACGCCAACGATCCTTGTGGGAACGATAACTGGGACTTATAACAGCCTTATATTACTTGTTATCGCGTATACTTGCGCGCATTACTTGCACAATTGTTAGCAAGGCAACAGAAGCCACATAGCTGATGCATTCATACTATAGGTTCATTTAAATAGGCTGAAAATGAGTCAACCCGCAAGCAATTTTCGAGCCAACCTGCGAGCTATTTTTTCAAGCCAACTTACGAGCCATATTATTGAGCCAACCCACGAGCCAACCTTAAACCGACTCGGGTCGGGTTGGGTTTTCTGGCTCATTTTTTTTCTAGCCAACCCTAACCCGGCTCATTTTTTCGGGTTGCATGCGGATTGGGCTGGGTCGAGCCAGGTTGGTCCGTTTTGCAAACCCTACCTAAGTCATGACCATCACAAGGGTTAAATCTAATCTTACCACCAGCTAGCCCGACAAACCTAATTTTCATCCAAAAACATTTAGATTTATCAAAATTTACAATTAACATACTTGTAATAATAATGGAGCAATTCTTAAAATAATAACCTATTAGGCTTCTAAACAAATTAAAATATTGTCCGCATTAACAATGTGTCGAGCTCACTAATGATAACCAAACTAACTCATATGATTAAATCAATGGAAAAGTGTTTATCCTTTTAAATGACACAACTTATATCCTTTCACTCTCACAAAGAGGTGGGACCCACACCTTTATTTTTTTGTCAACTCTCTCTCCTCCTTTATCTATCTCTTTCTCTCTCTTAAAATGACACAACTTTACATCCTTTAAAATGATACACATTTTCCCCTTAAATCAAAGAGCTAGAATCAAAAATTAATTATGTAACTTTACTTACAAAAACACGAAATTGCGATCGAGGTGAGTTATAATGAATTTCAACTCAACGAATAAATAATATAAGCTATAATAAACGTAAATAATAATATATAAAAATAATATCAAAACAATCAAATTTCTCTCTTTAATTATTATTTTCCTGTCGATTAACTCACTAACATCAATTAATTGATTTATTCTCGACATATTTCTATTTGATAATTAAGTATATATTCATCAATGAACTTTAGATTTTTCATTTGTCCAATCCAACAAACAAAGTACATTTAACAACTGATTATTAAGAGGTGGGAAGTTGTACTTGATGAATTTAATAAACTTGCTAATAAAAACTATACCCAAAAGCAATCATGTGTCATCCACGTATTGGAAAGGATTATGACGAACACTTAAAGCAGCAGCAGTGTGATTACATAAACTTTTCACATTGACAAAACCTCTCTGGAAGATTGACAGAATACGACCTCTCTCATCCCTCGTCAACCTCAAAGATTGTTTGATCAACGTTATATGTACGCACATGGTGGCCTATAGCTAGATGCTCATTGTGCTTCAGCAGTTCAACTACATTTTTGCAATGACGATGCGCAGATAGAAGTTGTAAAACAGCTGCTTGACCCCTAGTAACAAAATAATGAACCAATCTGTTGTATGTGTGCTTAACCATAGCAGTTATTGGTATATTTCTTACCCTTTTAACACCCTATTTACAGATTCTGCCAAGTTAGTTGTCATATGCCCATATCTTCGTCCTTCCACATCATATGCATGCATCCATTTTTCCTTAGGGATGACATCAATTCACTCTACAACCTGAGGACTAGTTTCACGGAATCGTGCAAAACCTATTTCAAAATCCACCATTGATGGGGTATAACCTGAACAAAATGATAAATATATAAATTTGAAGTATTTAATGCATAAAAAATGGAGTTAGAATTGATTAATCATACCTAAATTCTGTAATGTCCTCTTCAACCTCTCATTCATGAATTTTTGATTAAAATTGCTAGCAATATGACAAAGGCAAAACACGTGATATGCATTCGGTGGCTACCAATTATGGTTATTCTCCTCAGAGATATTGTGCTACGATGTCAATCCGAAATGAGGCATATATTTGACATTTGCGTAACACGAGCACAAATATTCACAAAAAAATATATTTGATCTGACCTTGACCTAACCCGTAAATACCTATTTTTTTAACTGGGTTTAAATACTGACCCACTTTTATTTGGGTCAGTTTTAGAGCCGACTTGTTTTAATAATGACCCATTGACCCAAAACTTGACCCACACCCATTATGTGAAAAAAAAAAATCACAATTACGGTAAAAGAAAAGTTTTAACGTAAAAAAATTACGTCAAAATTTTTTACGGAAAATATTTCCATCAAAATTTTTGACGAAAAATATTTTCATAAAAAAGTGACTAAAAACATTTCTATAAAAAATTTTGCCGGAAAATATTTTTTGTCAACTTTTTTTACGGAATCTAAATTTCGCCAAAATATTTCACAAAAAAATATATTCATCAAAAATTTCGACGCAACACATTCTCATCGAAATTTTTTGACGGAAAAAAATTTCATCAAAATTCTTTACAGAATTCAAATTTCGGCGAAAGTTTTCGACGGAAACATTTTCGTTAAACCTTTTGACTAAAAAAAAATTTCGTCGAAATTTTTAGCGAAACACATTTCCATCGAAATTTTTTGACTAAATATTTTCGTTAAGTTTTTTGATAAAAAATATTTCCATCAAAATTTTCAACGGAACACATTTCTATCAAAAATTGTCGTAAAAATTTTTGACAAAAAATATTTCGATAAAAAATTTTGATGGAAAAAAAAATATTCTGTCAAAATTCTTTAGAGAATCTAAATTTCGTCGAAAGTTTCGAATGAAACATTTCCCTCAAAACAGTTTTCGTCAAAATTTTCGTCAGAACACATTCCCATCGAAATTTTGAACGAAAAACATTCTGTCAAAATTTTTGACGAAATTCTTTTTTCGTTTAAAACATTTGATGGAGGAAATAATTTTCGTCAGAACTTTTGACGGAAACTAAATTTCGCCGAAAATTTAGATAGAAAAATTATTTTTGTAAAAATTTTCATTAGAGAAATAATTTCGTCGCTTTTCGTCAAAAATTATTCTGACGAAAAAATAATTTTGTGACGAAATTTTCGTGGTTTGCTACGTAGAAATTTCATCGAAAATATGATCTTTTTTAGTATTGTTAAAATTAGTGATTTGTCATCTTAAGATGGGAAGAGCGTTCTCTCATCCTTTACTTTTCATTAATTTTCACTAATTCTGCTTCACATGTGTAGGGGCTTAAAATTATATTCCTTTATTTATTCAACAAATATCAAATTTATTATAAAATTTATATATTTTAAAACAAATAAATAATTAAATTACATGAGTTTAAAAAAAATCAATAACTATAAAAAAATCAAATTAAAAACATGTTTTGAAACCAAGTCAAAAACGGGTCAGGTCGAATTTGACCTACTTCAGAAGCCAAGTCAGACCCACTCCAGAAACCAAGTCAGGTTAGATCCGATCCGGTTCTGAACTAGTTCGAAAAAATCCAAACCAAGTCAGATCTGACTTGGATCAAATTAATGCGGGTGAGGTCAAAATACCTGACCTATAAAAACCAAGTTGGGTAGAGTCAGCACAAAAACCTGACCCGATCTGACTCATGCACACCCCTACTTATCATGGTATCAGAGCTAGAGTGACTAGAAGGTCATGAATTCGATCATCACCACCCCCACTTTCAGATGGAATTAAGAAAAACACAAGGTAAACCAAAAAGTATACTTATATATGCAACTAGGGGTGAAACTGGGCCGAGCCGGCCTACGGCTCGGCCTACATCAGGCCAGATCTGACCTAGTATATTTTGTATAATAGGCCGGGTTTGGGCCTTAAAAAAGCCTGTTCAATAAAAAGGTCGTAGGTCCACTTTCAAAAGGCCGGGCTTATAAGCCCACAGGTCAGCTTATATTGTACTATTTATTTTAAATAAAATAAAATATAGTAAGTATGTCTTGAAGAAAAAATAAAAGATATAAATTTAATCAATTGCAATTATTTATAACTTAATTATATTCGATTATATTTTAATAGAAATCTTATTTTATTTCTTATATAGGAGGAACCAACATCTCAACATGTTAGATTGTATATATGAATATATTAAAAGATTTTTGGGAGAGTTATACTTACTACAAGCATCATGATTTGTTTGTTGGATTCATGTAGTTATTGTAATTTACATAGTATGGATTTGTTTATTGGATCTGATGAAATATATGTTATTTAGTTTGAGCATTTTGCTTTCGAAAATGACTTAAGTGCATATTGTATGAGTTTTGTTATGATTCATGATTCTGTTTGGACGTTGAAATTATGATTTTTGGTGTAGCAACTGAATTTGAGTACTTTGTAAAGTTGATTCATGGTTCTACTTGGAAGTTAAAAATTAATAGGTTAACGGGCTAAGCCAGGCCATTTGTTTTTTTATAAACGGGCCAAACCAGGCTAACAGTTAGACTCATACTAGGCTTGGGCCAGGTCAAATTGAAATTTTTTGACGTAGGCTTGGGCTTTTCGGGACAAAGCTTGGCTCAGCCCAGCCCACTTTCACCCCAATGGGTGCAGCTCAGTTGGTTCCTTGGCGCTGAGTTAGTGGGGTTGGACATGTGTTCGATTCCCGCTGAATGTATTCTTGGGGAGGGCGCTGAACCTTTAGCCATCACTGACCCCCGCACTCCGGATTAGTCTCATAGCCGGCTCAAAGAGTCGAAGCTTGTGAGGATACCGGAGGGAGCCAACTCGCCTCAAAGAGGTAATTAGGGTTGGGTAACTCCAAAAAAAAAAAAAAAAAAAAAATGAATCTGTATCATATCCACGCTTCAAGTCAAAGGGATCTTGCGTGAAGGGAGTGTGTTAGAGATAAAAGATATAAAATAATTTATTAAGTCTCATTACCCAATGCCTTAAGGTTTTGGGTTGAAATTATTTTTATCATCTAACGGTGGAAAAATGGTATGTGGTGGTAAGAATGTAAAATAACGACACAGTCTTTTGTTAATTTCACCAAAAAAGAAGAAAATTTAAGTTGTAAAGGAGGGGCTTTTACCAAGCTTGCTGCTACATTTGACAAATATGTGGCAATATGATCACTTTGTTGTAACCCAGCTGACAAACGCTCAAGTGAAAAAATTTTCCCCCAATTAAGGACTTGACTATTGTTTTTAAAACCATGTGGGGTCTAATTTTTGTTGACCTAAGTAAACCCCTTGAATTAAGTATATACACCTCACACTCACTTGTTATATAGAGTTGGATTTTAATCGAATATGTAAGAGCAAATAAATTTTGAGAGTAGATGAGTACATTTAACATTTTAAAATATAACGTAAATTACCTGAATAAGTTACTGAAGGTGAGAGGATAAGGACTAAGGTTTTGTGTTTTTATATGGAATACTTTTTGGATGAACACCATTTATGATTTTGACGTCTTTATGATCAGTACCTAATAAATTTTGGATGGAGTATTTCATGAGATCTTGATGTCTATAAAAAGGATATTGTTTATCATGAGATTTCGATGTCTTTTGCATAAAAAAGGGACATTATTTATCTGGAGTGATGACAGTCTCTGTCCTTATGCACAATTGGTATTAGTATTGGATGAGTAATTCCTTTCATGTTTTCAGCATTTTTGCAATCTTATTTAATAATATTTCCAACTTTTGATCATAAAAGGGATATTGTTTATCTTGAAAAAAAGGTCCTTATTAATCTTTTCTCAAGTGATAATTTTTTTGGTGTTGAAGTTACATTTTATTTTGAGTAAATTATAACCTTTGTGTTATTTATTTCAAATTATGTATCGCTTGATGCAGGATTATTGATTTATAAATTTCTCCTAGACTTTGTGTTTGTTCATACTCTAGTATCTGTAAGATTATATTCTTTGTAGGGACAGAGAATTTAATGTAAGAGTTTTTTGTGGCAAATTAATGCCAATTCCTTGGGTCGAACATGAGGCTGGTATTCTGAGTCTCCTTGACAAATGTATGGTGAATTTCTGTCAATGAAGACATATTTTAAAGTTTTATGCTAATAAACTAACTGTGTGCTAATATCATTTCTCTGAAACTCTCAATCTGAGCAAAACAATGTTGTTCAATATCATGCTATGCTTGTTTGACCTTTCACTACTCTTTGTGCATAAATTGGATGACTTTAATGTATTCTGCATGTATATCCCTGTTAGTTTTTCATCTCTTGCCAATGTCACTGTCCCAATTAGGAAATACGCATTTCCCAATTCAAGTCCCAAAGTTGTCCTCAAATCAAAACTTTGAAATAAAAACTTCAAAGTGTAAGGGGGTGTCCAGTTCAAGCTCAAGATCACATCATGGCAAGCGAAGAGAGAAGCGCTCAACCAGAGCCTCATTGTTCTTGCAGAACTTGTTCATAGCATAAATAAAGAATTTACACGACATGCTACTACGCTAGCTCTTAAATTAAGTATTGTTATGAATTGGAAAAAGACAAACAAACCATCAATGCTCCAGTCTTGTTACTCTACACTACTAGAAAATGTTTTTTTTTTTATGGAAAAATTCCGTCGAAAATGGTTAAAATTCCGTCGAAAATGATGTTTTCGACGGAAATGAAGCCGTCGAATATATCTTCGTGAGTAACAATTTTTTCGACGGAATAATTTCTGTGGGAAGTTTCGACGGAAAAATAATTCCGTCAAAAATTTTCGACGGAAATGAATGAAATTCCTTCGAAAAATCTTGTCTCAATTTGTGACGGAAAATAAATTCCGTCAAAAATTTTCGACGAAAATTGAATGAAATTTCATCGAAAATTATTGTAATGGTTTTCGATGGAAAATCAAAGAAATTCCGTCAAAAATTGTTGTAATGGTTTTCGACGGAAAACTGATTCCGTCAAAAAATTTCGACGGAAAATGAATAAAATTCCGTCAAAAAATCTTGTATTAATTTTCGACGAAAAATAAATTCCGTCGAAATTTTTGATAGAAAATGAATAAAATTCCGTCAAAAAATTTTGTAATCATTTTTTACAAAAATTGAATTAAATTCTGTCAAAAACTATTGGGCTTTTTCACCCTTTTGCCCCTTATTAATTAATTAATAACCATTTTGCCCCTGATTCGAAACTATCTACCAATCTGCCCCTCTTTAATCGACTACCTTGCATTTTTAATCGACTAAACGATTGTTGGGAGATTTAATCGACTAAATCTCTCTACTTAATCGATTAAAATCATACTGACTTATTTATTTTTTTGTAAAATATGAAGATTTAGTCGACTAAATAGGGAGATTTAGTCGACTAAATCTCCCAGCAGCCATTTTTTGTCTGTTTTGGCCATTTAGTCGATTAAAAATACAAGGTAGTCGACTAAAGAGGGGCAGATTGATAAATAATTTCGAATCAGGGGCAAAATAGTTATTAATTAATAAGGGGTAAAAGGGTGAAAAAGCCAAAACTATTGCCTTAATTTTCAACGAAATTGCTTTTTTGTCAAATTTTATTTTAGTTTTGCTCTACAAAATTAATACCTATTTATCTTTTGCACCTGATTAACAAATATAAAGAAAGTAAATAATATATCAAATTCATATTGATCTTAATATAATTATGTGTACAAAAGTCTTTGTTATATACTAATGAAAAAAGTTTATGTCCATGTCATATACATTCAAATAAGATACAAAAATCATGTTTTGCAGCCCTTTTCTGTTGTTTGGAGCCCTCTTCTATTGTTGTGCAGCCTTTTCCTCTTGTTGTGCAACTGTACCTGTAAGCATGTAAAATATTTAAAACACAAATAATTGGAAAAGCACAACAAATCTAACAAAATATATAATCTGAAGTTATACAACCAACCAAAAATACTTACTCATATTTTCCAATGGCTTCTTCAAGTTAACAATTTACTGCTGCAAAGGTCATATTAATGGTCTACAGATAAAAATTGTAGATATAAGCTTGTGGTTACAAAAACAAAATTTATCAAGTACTCTGATATTCCCCAACATGCATTTAAATACAACCAAAAATGAACATAAGAAACAGAGAGGGGAAAAAAGAAGGAAAAGAGGCCAACAATAATTCATTTGTAATATATATATATATATATATATATATATATATATATATATATATATAAAAGTTACTTTAGTTTTATAAGTTACGTAAGTTATATATATATAACTAACGTAACTTTTATAAGTTACGTAGCCTTATAATTGTAAATCATATTTCTTACGTCAAAAAGTATTTTTTCCCCTCATATATACATTTAATTAATTTTGGTATTAAGCTGTGCAACTGTAACTGTACCGGATTATTATGCCTACCTGATTGTAATTGTAATTCATGTATGTTCCAATGTAAGTGGGTGAGTACCTGAATATAACGTGAACAAAATTAATTAACTATCAGATTAAAATAGTTAATGGGGGTACTGAAATACTCTATCTGGCTGTCCTATTACTCCATTAGACTATTAGTACAAAAAATAAAAGAGAAAAAATAATAAAAGATATAACATTTAAACTATTATTTAACTCTATATTCTTAAATCATTAATAAAAGGCAATCTATATTTAGAGCAAAAAAGTCACGTATCTATCTATCTATATAGCCAGTATTTGCATATTCAGAGCCACATATCTGACAAATATATAGAGCAAAAAAGAATATAAGAATTATATTTTCTTATGAAAGTTTAACAATATTGAGCATGGGAAAAGTTCATCTGTCTATAGGGCAGAGGACAAAATACTGACCCAAAGGTGCACCTGACCTTTGGCTCGATTGCTTCGTGTAAATTCGCAAGCTTGAAACAAGTATATTGTTTTATATGAGGACTAAGAAAACCAAAAGAAGCATAGATGCAGATACTCACGCTTTGGTTGTGCCAAGGAGAATCTTGATACGTGCTTCCCAGGTAAGATATCCATGGATGACTATCAGCTCCATGAAGCCATTGCTCCAAGTTTCCATTATTGACATACTCATAGACTAACATCCTGAAAGTATACCACACATAGGAGATTAATGAACGTGCAATTCATATCATGATTACCATAGACATACTCAGATTGACCTCACCATAGACATCCCATCAATTCATAGCTCCATGTAGCATCCATCAAAATGGATCAAAAGCACACATAAAACTATCAAACAATCTGCCAGCTACTTAATGATAGCAAACATAACACACAATATTACAGCCTAAATATGCAATCCTATAGCAAATATAAAGCTATACAAAACCAATAACCCGTTAAATCCTACTCAATCAAAATTCTAAATTCCTTCTATGTCTCTGTAACTTCTTTCTTTATCTTTAAGACAATAATAATTCTGAAAAAAATTTATATCTTTCCCTACTTTGACTCAAAAATGCTACCAAAAATTCTTAATAGCATGCATCTTGCCAAATAAGATACATAATCAGAAATCTAAAGAGATGTCAGGAAAATTAAATGGGTATTTCTGAACTAGGATAACAAGCCTACCTCTTCGTAGGTCACTCTCATCTAATACATCATCGTGTATCAAACTTGCAGTATGAATCATTTCAATTATCTCTGCTAAACGCCGATGCTTTACAGTAAGTTCCCTGGAGTCATGCATTTCAAGATGAAGCTTTCAACTTTTTATTGTCATATATATAGAATTTTCAAGACAGGCAAAGAACTTGTGTGCGCACGTGTGTGAGAGAAAGAAAGAGAATTCTATACTTACTTCAAGCCAAGTAGCTCTGCTGTCGCCCTTGACACCAAGAAAACCAGAGCTGGTCTCATCCTCTTCCCACCAGCACTAAAGATCTGCTCAGCTGCTGACATTAAAACTGGATTTTCTGCACCTACAATCTATGAAAGCATCTTCATTAGATACATTAAAAGTTAGGCACAAAAAATCTAATCAATACTGTTCGCAAAGTAAAAGAAGCTAAAAGGCAAGAAGGTTCTGCAGGCAATGAGAATGATAAGGATTTGGCACCAATTTACTGGATCAACTTTCTTACAAAAAAAGGTCTACTGAAGTATAGAACCACAAAACTAGGAAACAAAAAAGCATCCAATGCAATGAGGCCTAATAAGTAGGTAGGGATTTCAGTCACAGTAAAAACAAATAAGAATGGCATTCAAAAAAATCATTCAATCTCATTAAAACTAATTTAAATTTAATAATTAATCCTGAAATATTATAATTTGTAAACTTGTATCAAGAGACAAAGAATTATGATGTTATCAAACAAAACTGAAATGAGGGATTCAGTAAAAGTTAACAACAACAATGAGCAAAGAAAGTCATGTGTCCAATCACTGAACATTGAATATCATTCAACAGCATATGCCCCATATTTTATCCCATTCAAACTTCCACAATTTTTTTGGTCTGGTCAATGCAATATCAGTAATGGTGAAACAACACAAGTTATCACCAGATGGGACAGGAACAATTATAAGTCAATCACAGTAGTTAGTAAAACAGCACAAAATATGAATCCCAAAACCATCACTTACCGACTGAAGATTTTTATTAAGGGTTTGCAGATCATCAGCAACCACTTCAAACAACCGAGTAGGGGAAATGGGGGTTTCTGAATAACTCTTCAAGCCCAATCCTCCTGTAAGACCTTTAATTGCTTGAGTTCCACCTATGCAAAAACAAAATCAAAACTTTTAATATCTAGTTCCACTGCAATAACCAATACCTATGTTACTTTATTCATTCAAACTAGAAACATGAAGCAACTCTACTACACACTTCTATTGAAAAAAAATCTTATACCATCAACCGTAGGCTCTGCAGTCTTCATAGAAGAAACCCGAGATTTCATGCTCCTACTCTTACAACAAATCAATTTACGAGTTCCATGTCCTCTGCCACACCCTTTAGAATCCACCTTTGCATAATTCCTCACCGTGTAACGGTCAAAAGAAGCATTGGATGAACAACCACAAGAAACCAAATTTTTTCCAGCAAAATCCATGCTTTTGCTTGTCAAAGGCATCATTCTGTCCCAAATCACAAAACCCATATGGGAAATGAGCTCAATTTCCCGTTAAGAAGAGACCCATCAGCAAGTTGCATACGTTGGAGGAAGAAGAAGAAGCGAAGTTGAGTTGAAAGTTTCTATAGAAAAGAAAAAAAACAAACAAGGGCCTTTCTGGCTCGCAAGTTTGAAGTGAAAACTCGCAGTACAAGTTAGAGTTGAATGAGTGGATCCTAAGCGAACACATAGGACTACTGTCCTTGGTTTCTTATCACTTGGAGAGAGAAACTGATTAGAACGAAATCTGTGACTCATGCTTCTTGCTTCGGACATTTGATAAAAAGGATAATATGAACTCGAACGGTGGGTCATTTTGAGCGCGGGGAGAGAGTGAGAAAGATTTAGGGGAAAGTGGGAAAAATTTTGAAGGAATGGAGGAAAAATTTTCACAAAAATAATTTTTATTTATAAATTTTTCACAAACGATATTCGACCGAATTTAATTAA
>NW_026897620.1:0-35936 GCF_033153095.1 Gastrolobium bilobum
GACATGGGAAGACTTGTCAACAAAGTTCTTTGCCGAGTTCTTTTCTATGGAGAAGTACAACCAGCTGGTGAATGAGATCACCAACTTTCGCCAACTTGAAGGAGAATCATTGTGTGCAACCTGGAATAGATTCCAAGAACTTATCAGAAAGTGTTCGCACTATAAGGGAGACGATGATAGAAATGTGGTGATCTTCTTTAATGGCATCTCTCCTGAAACAAGGTTGGTGATTAATAGTGCAGCTGGAGGTTCTATTCGGCAGAGTACATCTGAGCAAACTCTGGACTTGATAAAGAAACTGGCGAGAAATGAGAATGAGAGCTTCCCAGTTCAAGCAAGAAAAGGAGTGATAAAGTTGGAGAGCAATTATGCTATGCTTGCTGAACAAAAGCTGTTGTCCAAGAAGCTTGATAGTCTGAATGAAAAGTTTGAGAAACTGCAAGTGTCCAAGGTTCAATCAACTTTTGTGGTGTGTGAATACTGTAGAGAGGCTCACGAGTCTAATGAGTGCCCTACTCTAATGGGTGATAATCCACAGCAGTTGCAAGTAAATGGGGTTTGGTGTGAACAGAAGCTCCAACAAATTTTTTCAAGAAATCAGAATTTTCCTTCTGGAAGTAATTTTCAGAGGAGGTGGTCTTGACTATAGTTCCAACAACTTTCTGCAACCTCATCCTATTCCACAAAAGGAACCTTCTGATTTGGAAAAGTTAATTGGACAAATGGCTCAACATTCTAACGCTTTCATAGAGGAGACTAGAGTCAATACCAAAAACACAAATGCTTTCATAGAAGAGACTAGGGCCAATACCAAAAATATGAATGCTTCTATCAGAAATTTGGAGAATCAGATTGGCCAACTGGCTAAGCAAATTGCTGATAGAACTCCAGGTACCTTCCCTAGTAACACAGTTATTAATCCGAGGGAAGATTGTATGGTCATCACAACCAGAAGAGGTAAAGTACTGCCATCTCCGGAGGTTGAAGAGAAGCTGGATCCTGTAGGAAAACCTGAAATAGAAATTAAGAAACCTGCTGAAGTGGTGAAGCCAGCTGAAAAAGAAAAAGCAAAAGAGAAATTTGAGTTGAGTCCTGAATATATGAGAGCTATGACACCTTATCCGGAAAGATTCAAGAAATATGCCCAGAAACAACATTATGAAAGGTTCCTCGATATATTCAGAAAGCTTCACATTAATATTCCATTTGCTGAAGCCTTGACTAATATGCCCAATTATGCCAAGTTTATGAAGGACCTTTTGTCAAGAAAACACAAGTTGCAGGAATGTCAATCGGTGACACTCACTGAGGAATGTAGTGCTATTATTACAAAGAAGTTCCCGCCTAAGCGTCATGATCCAAGGAGCTTCAACATTCCAATTGCTATTGGTAATATAAATGTCGGCAAAGCCTTGTGTGATCTTGGGGCAAGTATAAATCTGATGCCCTTGTCCGTGTATAAATCGTTGGGGATATCTGAGCTTAAACCTACTATGGTTTCCTTGCAACACGCTGACAAATCTTTAATGAAACCTAGTGGTATAATTGAAGATGTTCTTGTGAAAGTGGACAAGTTCATCTTTCTGGCAGATTTTGTAGTGTTGGACATGGAAGGGGGAACTGAGATGCCTCTTTTGCTGGGTAGACCTTTCTTGGCCACTGCTCGAGCCATGATTGATGTTGAAAATGGAAAGCTTGAGTTAAGAATGAATGATGAGACAATTACCATCAACGTCTTTGACTCTATGAAACAATCTTCTGACAAAGGCGATTGTTTTAAACTTGATGTTTTAGAGCAAGTGGGGAAAGAAGATGGTGGCCCAAAACTAGAGTTGAAGGAGCTTCCTGAAACTCTTCAGTATACCTTCTTAGGTAATAAGGAGGCAGTGATTGAAGTATTGAAGGAACATGAGACTGTCATAGGGTGGTCTATTTCTGATTTGAAAGATAAAGATCCCTCTTCCCGTACCCACAAAATTCTTAATAAGGATGATGACAAAAATGTGAGGAAACCTCAAGGGAAGCATCATCCTACAAAGAAGAAGGTAATGAGAAATGAAGTGGTGAAGCTTCCTGATGCTGGTATAATTTACCCGATTTCAGATACTGGTTGGGTAAGTCCAGTGAAGACTGTTCCGAAGAAAGGAGGCGTCACTGCGGTCCACAACGAAAAAAATGAACTAATTCCGACCAGAATTATTACTGGTTGGAGGATGAGTGTGGATCACCAGAGGTTGAATGTCGCCAAAAGGAGGACCTGTGAGAGAGACGCTACGACTCTGTCTCTCAAAGGAAACAACACTTGAAAAAGGTAAACGTCAGGCTCGTGACGTTAAACAAGCGCTCATTGGGAGGCAACCCAATGTAGAGTTTATTTTATTCTTAAAAAAAAATACATGTTCACTATCTGGATTAAAATGCTGAGTTGTATGCTAAGATGCATTGACATATTGTTTTCTGAATTTGATTCCAACTGTTGCTTTGTTCTGTTTTATTTTTGAGATAAAGTTGGAATCAAATCTGGGAATGGTGGTTTGCTATATACTTCTGGCTTGATTACTTGTTATCTAATTGCCCTATTGTCATATTCGTTGCATTGGGAAATTTTTCTGGTTTTAAGGGTTCACAAGCTGGAAAGTCTAAGAAAAAAATTGGCGGTACCAAAAAGGGCTAAGACTTCTGCTTCTGCGTATTTTGATGATTTTTGGTTTGCTTACGCACCGATGCATCAAGTGCCACCAGTTCTTCCATTTGCTGAGTCATCCCATGCTGCTGAGGGAGATGACATGGAGGATTGATTATATCTCCTTGTTGCTGGAGATTGTTTTAATTGCTTTATTTTAGTTTATCTTTTTAGAACTTTTGCTGTTTTATTATGACCATAGGATTGATGTTAGGGTCATTTAGATGATGTGAGTTTGTTTATGTCCCATACATTCTGATGTTTTTATTGTGCGGATTATAGTTTATTCTATATACTGCTGTTTGTTCCATGGTGCAGATATTTTGCTAATCTTTGGGTTTAATTATTGCTGGGGACAACAATTCTTTAAATCTGGGAATGGTAGGCATTGGGAAGCACTCTGGAACTGCAATCTTTTCTATCAGGGGAGATATTCTAAACTCTTTACATTTTATTTTTAGTTAATTATTAGTTTGTGTTGCTCTTATATTTTATTTTAAAAAAAATTGGAAATACATTTCTGAAGCAATTCTCAGGTTTAAATGTGCTTACCTAGTTAACTTGCTGGATTGAATCTTAGGAAGCATGTTTGTGTGACATTCTGGTATAACATTGCATAGGTATAATTGGATTACATGATTGCTCGTTTGTCTGAATTGATGTTGTGAAATTCTAATAATGTCTAAAGTTAATTTTCATGAGTCTATGTTGATACCACAACTTGTGAGGTTTGAGCTTAAACACTGAAATTTCTTGTTGAGAGATATCACTGTTGTAACACTCTAGAACTTGATTTGTTTCTCTGTGATGCATGCATTGGTTGAGATGATTAAGGCATTTTGTTCTTGTTTGCCTATGGCCAAAATAGCCCACCTGTATGAAAAATTTCCATTGCTAGCCCCTTGAGCCTGAGCATAGTTTGTTGATAAATGATGTGTTAGCCTGATTGATGGCTTAGCTTATATCCATGTGACTTACCCTGTTTGAGATTGAATTACTGATGTGTTGAAAATAAATAAAGAAGTTGAGGTAAGCTCCACAAAGGTTAAGTGATAAGGGGTTGTGCGAAAAAAAAACAAAAAAACAAAACAAAAAAAAACTAAAATTATTATTTATGCATAAAAGGTGGCTGAAAGGAATTAATTCCCGAAATCACTACTAGAAAAAACCTGTATAGCGAGGGAATTGCTATGGAAATTCCGTCGCTAATTTCATCCTCGCTACTACTTTCCGTCACAAATTCCCTCGCAAAATTGTTTGAGAGGGAATTGTGACGGAAAGTAATAGCGAGGATGAAATTAGCAACGAAATTTCCATAGCATTCCCTCGCTATACAAGTTTTTTTAGTAATAAATTCTGTGGGAATGTTAGTGGAGCAAGACCATTGAATTGAATGTGCTAAATTGTAAGAGTATCAGTTTTTCAATCTCATTGTTGTTTTGAGCTACTATCCATATACTCCTACCCTTTTAACCCGGCCAAGATACAACATGTGAAGTCATTTTGATCAACTGGTGCATGTGTCTGATTCTTCATTTTTGAGAATTTTGAGAATATAATCAAGCTTATGGTAGTGTTATAGCTATGTTGGAGTGAATGCTCATGATACCCTAAACACTGAGTGTTGAGTGAATATTATTTATCTTTGTAAGGGGTAATCAATGTAGACTTGCATATTTAAGAAGCTGATGATATTGTTGGAATTTTGTGATGTTGGATCAGTCATGCTTAGTATATTGTGTCTGAGAGTGTCTATGTATTGTTATGCTGGAATGATTGTTTATTTCCTGGATTGAGTCTTGTCCATTGCTAGGGACAACAACGTTTAAATCTGGGAATGATTTGATGTGCCTCTGGCATGTGATGTTTTCCAAGCCAAAAATAATAAGAAATCAGTCATAAAATAGCATTTCTTGTATATTAATTACTTTTATTAGTTAGTTTTCCTATTTCAATTTATTTTTCATCTTTTATATCATTTTTGCAGGTTAAAGCAAGAAGAAATAGGAAAATTGAGAAAAATTGAAAAAGGAAAGTGGCGCTACCCGTGCCACTTTGGCGCTGTTGCAGCGCCGAAGCAGTACAAAGACCAGAAAGTTGGTGCGGGAGCCGCACCAGTTTGGCGCTACCCGCGCGAGAAATCAACAAAGGCTAAGATGTAGGCGCTAGACCCGCGCCAGAATGGCGCTACCCGCGCGGATTTCAGCGTGGAGGCAATTTTGAACTTAAAAGGACGCTGCGAGGGTTCTTTAGGTTACTTTTTGACGACGAAGTAGAACAAGGATTCGTGAGGAAGAGAAGAGCAGAGGATCATTCTCCGTTCCTTGTAGTAATTTTATTTTGAATTCTATTTTATAATTTTATGTCAGCCATGTCTATGGCTGGCTAATTTCTTTTATTGTAGTTAGGGTCACAAACCCTATGTGAACCCTTTTTACGCTGGATTGATTATTTTTGCTCGTTTATTTTAATATATTTTATTTTTACCCTGTGCGTATTGATATTATTTCTGTTAGACTTGATCAACCTAATAGCAGATAATAATTCGGGAATTAGGGCTCGCAATAGGAATATTGGGGTTTTTGATTCTAAAAGGGGGTAAGGTAACAATTTATGCATGCTCTAGGGATAGACTTGTGTGAGTTGCAGTCGTTTGATTTATCGTGATTAATGCTTAATTTCATGCGGGGTTGCTAAGGGATTAGGATTACAATTGAATTAAAGGGTTAGATTGTCAAGGGATTGAAATTTAACTAATTATTTGAGATGATAATTTGTCTGAGTTATTAAATTGAATGAACGTTGTCAATCAATCCAAAGTTTAAAGTGGGGATCATATGGTGTGTGTACCTTAGCTGCAATGCTTTTTATTATTCTCTAAAAAAATTCAAAGTTGACCATTGCTATTTAAATTGAAATTTATATTTTAAATTTTTGTCTTTATTTTACCATCAATTCACTATTTTCCAAAAACAACTGAGTTTTCCAACTTAAGGGGACTGGTTATTGTGGTACTTGGTTTACAATCCCTGTGGAGACGATATTCTACTTACTCATTATATTACTTGTGCGATCGGTATACTTGCCGGTGAGCATCAATATGGTTTCAAAGTTTCATATAGATATGCATGGTATGCGAAGCAGAAAGCAATTGCAATGATGTACGATTATTGAGAGTGGTTTTATGCATTTTTGCCATGCTGGTGTGAATATATGCTTCACTTTTTCGCCGGGTTCTGTTTATAATCTTCAAACAGAGGATTATTTTGTTGCTCATCAACTGGTACGTGAAAAATGTGTGTTTCATTGTATTTTTTGGTAAGTATAAAGGAAAATTGTTGATTGCCACTGCTTAGGATGGAAATAATGAATGTTTGCCACTAGCTTTTGCCATTGTTAAGGGCGAGACCTTGGTAGCCTGGGAATACTTCCTCGATAACATTCGTCGTCATGTTACGCAGATGCAAAATATACATCTCATTTCAAATCGACATCGAAGCATATTATTTGTTGTGGAGAATCATCGTGGTTGGAAGCCACCGCATGCCCATCATGTGTTTTGCTTTCGCCATATTGCTAGCAATTTTAATCAAAGGTTTTAGAAATGAAAAATTGAAGAAGACGATTTTGAATTTAGGTATGGGTTACAACTCTTATATTGTCATTTGAAATTATTAATGAATTTAAATGTAAATTATTATCATTGTCACCAGGTCATACTCCTTCTAAGGTGGATTTCAATATAGCTTTTGCAAAATTTTGTGATACCAGTCTTAAGATTGCATAATGGATTTATCAAATCCCTAAGGAAAAGTGGACATGTGCATATGATGTGGAGGGATGAAGATATGACCATATGACAACAAACTTGTCTGAATCAGAAAACAAGGAGTTAAAGGGGGCAAGAAACATGCCAATAATTGGTCTGGTTCAGCATACATACAGCCGGCTGGTTCATTATTTTGTTAACAGGGGTCAAACAGCTGCTTTATAACTTCATGCTTCACATCGTCATTGCAAAAATGTGGTTGAGTAGTTGAAGTATAATGAGTCCCTTGCTACAGGCCATAATGAGCGTACATATACTAATTATATCATTTATTATTTTCATTCAAGGTTAAAAGCTTCCAAATTTCAGTTTCAATTTCACAATCAATGTCATTTAGTACTTTCTTTTAAGGTGAAAACTTTGAAATTCGAATTTCACAATCAATGCTATTCAAGGTTGAAAACTTTGAAAACTTCACAATTAATACGAATTGTATCATTTATTATTTTCATTCAAGGTTGAAAACTTCATAATTAATACGAATTGTATCATTTATTATTTTCATTCAAGGTTGAAAATTTCATAATTAATACTAATTATATCATTTATTATTTTCATTCAAGGTTAAAAACTTCAAAACTTCAGTTTCAATTTCACAATCAATGTCATTTACTATTTTCTTTTAAGGTGAAAACTTTGAAATTCGAATTTCACAATCAATGTCATTCAAGGTTGAAAATTTTGAAAACTTCACAATTAATACTAATTATATCATTTATTATTTTCATTCAAGGTTAAAAACTTCCTAACTAATACTAATTATATCATTTGTTATTTTCAGAGTACTCTTCAGCTATGAAATCAATACTCAACATCTCACAGGTGCAACTAAACTACCTTGCCACAGCCAGTTACATGGGCAAGTTCTTTGGCTGGTCAAAACAAAATTTGCGATAATAATGTTTACATTTATTTATAATTTTTTTTATCTTAATCAAAATGAAATTAATGATTATAAAATAATATTATTAAGAATAATTTATTAAATTAGAAGATTCTATTTGGATTTTATTGTACACAAGAGAAATAGGCTCAATTTGTAATATGTTACTATTTGCTATCTATTCTGTGGTATGTGTGCTAGTATTAACTATTTTGTGGTGGGAAATTTGTCAAAGGGCTATCTTTGAAACCAATCAAAGGAAATGCAGTGCTTTTCTGGAGTATGGTTAGTATAATTAATTTGCTTGTTAGGGACATCATTCATGGGAAATATGAAATATGAGCAGCTATCTATTGTCATAAATGTTCTAGTACTTTTTTTTGTTTGTTTCAATATATACTCGTCGTAACAATGTTGTTAACTCTAGCTGGTTCAGCAATAGGGCATCGCTAGTATTCTTATCATGATAGAAATATTATCTTTGACGTGAGTATTGAATCACGGGGAGTTATAATTGTTTAGGCTATGCATTTTTTAAACGAACCTTTACAGTGGATATTTGTTTTGCCAAATAATAATGACCTTTTAAATGTATGCTTGGTCTTCATAGGGACTGGATGCACAGTCAGATCTGAATAGTGTGCATGATGTGAGGTACTCTCTGGGCAGAAGAGGTCAGCTACCAAGTGTGCATTTTTATACTTTTTGTGATTAATTTGTAAAAGACTTATGTACTTTGTTTTTGTCATATATTTGGATTTATTAATTTTTAATGTCAGACTTTTAAAGTTGACTTCATAATTGTATTAGTTTTTTTTTTATATTTTAATGATATAATGAAAGGTTTGATTGTAGACAATGAATGTATTTATGATCAATGAAATTATTGTTAGAGTTTGAGTCAAATTATGTAATTTTAATGAATTTTGCTGTTTATAATATTTATCTTTACCAAAAAAAAAATTTATTTATTGAAATAACCACAAAAATTTAATTAAAAATAAAAAAAATAGAATTACAGGATTCAACGGCGGTTCTAAACCGTCGCTATAAATAAATTGGATTTTTTTTTGTAATAATTGCTAGCGGTTTATATCCATTTCAGCGTCGGTTTGGTTTTTGCGTCGGTAATTCCGGCGGGTTATGTAAACCGTCGCTAAATTATCTAAGTTTCTGAGTCGATTTTTAATTGGCCGTAGGAGTTTTTTAGTGGCGGTTCAAACCACCGCTAATTCCAAAAAAAAACCGTCGCTAAATCACGCTTTTGGTGTAGTGGATCAAGCATATAATATGTGCGCCTCCGAAGTACTTCCCACCTATATGGTCCTAGAAGCACGTGTGTCGTGGGATCCAAAGGCTCGATCTCGGTATCGGATGTAGACTGAGGTGACTCGGAAGGTGACGAGTCAGCCATAGTAATGTACTATACAAAATTACAAATTAATTGGTATAATTAGTTTTATTTTCGAATAATTTATATTCCTAAAACAAGATTTAAAAAATATATTAAATTACATGTATAAAATATTCCTAAGTCACTAGCAATATCTAGGTCACTAACATATTTCTAGGTCACTAACATATTCCTAAGTCATTAACATATTCCTAGGTCACTAGAATAACATATTACATGTACAAATTCCTAGGTCACTATGATATTCCTAGATCACTAGTATAACATATATACTACTATATTTAAAAAATAAATAAACCAGATATGAAGACTTACTTGTCTGACAAGGCTTCGTTGCACAAAAATCTCCACAAGAAATCTAGAGAAGTCAAATAACAATTTTAGAGTGAAGGTGTGAAAATGAAAAGTAGAAAATTTGGGGTATATATAGGTTAAGGCATTCATGCCTGGCCTAGGCATGACTAATCACGTCTAACTTAGGCGTGAATTACATAGCATTTATGCCTACTTTGGACGTGAATCTTCTTGCCCAATTTGGGCGTGAATGAACACAACATATTCGTAATTACATTCAAAACAACAACCTATTCGTAATTATTTATTAAAATAACAGTATTTTAATTTTTTGCCCATAAAGTTGTGTTTTTTAAAATGATAAAGTTAAATATATTTAAAAATTGGGAAATTATTTTCTCATGTAATAGGAGATAATTTTCTTATGTTGTGAGACATTGATATTCATACTATCCTTTTTATTTTTTGTTTTTTTAACAAGTAGTGAATCTCAGGACTTGTTGTGTCTATGGCCTCTGAGGTGAGAAAAGAGATATGCTACCTCATGTAATATGAGAAAAGAAAAACCTATTAAAAATTATTTGGTTCCCACAATTGCCTCTGAGGTGAATTCTAAAGATAGATTCATAAGAGTGTTGTGGGATTAAATTTCCATTCTTTCATGTGTATAACCAACTTCTGAACCCAATTAACTATACTAAGCTAGTTTTATATTATCATTTTTTTAGTTTTTTCAACTTTTTCCTAATAAAAAAATGTTGGTGATGAATTCCTCTAAATTTGTCTTATTTTAAAGATTTTTTGGTTGCCTTACGTACCAATCTTTTTTTCTTACATTTATTTTACTCCATCAATATGTTTTTTATAAAGCTCCATCAATGTTTTAATTGCATTTAAGGATTTAATTTTTTTTTATATGGGAGACCAAAAATCTTGAACAACTAATATTGCATCCCAATACGAGCGATATTTGTGTGCTCCGGATCCAAAAAAAAATTTGGTGGGACGAAGGTAAGAGAAAGAGAGAAAAGGTTGAGGAGAAAGAAAAGAGGAGAGGAAAAAAAATTAAGTCAGGTGTCAATTTTTCAGTTGAAGGACTACTGTGGTTTTGGAATATATTAAAAAATTTCGACCAAGACTAAAAGATAAAAAAATATCATTAATTTATTTCTTCTTCGTATAAATAAATATAGAATCTATATATGGCGCAAATACATGGATAATTTTTTTTTTGGCGCAAATGCATTTATATTTAGCCATTAATTAACAAATGTCCTTAATTATCAACTGTTTAAGGAAAATAAAAATATCAAATGAAGAACAAAATATTTAATACATTGAAAACTCAAAATGTATTCAATACTTTATTTTTTATCCTAAAGCCAAGATAATCGTTCTTACAAATTATATAATTAAGACTAATACATATTCTTCTGATAAGAAAAGGTTTAAAGACTTCACTAAATCGACTCTAAAGCTAGAAATCATTCTACAAATCACTTATGATTCTGATCTTCAGTTGAGTACATCAATCCAAATGTGAGTGAATTGATCCCAACCGGGTGACATTAACATAATCTTGGGGAAGATGAGCAGGTAATCCAGGTATTGTTAAGCCCACTAACCTGAAAAATCTTAGAAGCCATCCTTCTTTATACTCATATCCATATTTAAACACAATAGTGAAGCTCCTTATGAGCTCCCAAAACGCATTCACCATCATCGGTATCATCGCTGACAAAGAGAAATAGTTCTTATTCGGCTCTTCATGCACCATCTGTATTAATTTCATATATAAAAAAAAAAATTAGTATTCCTCTTATCACTTAAGATAATCCAAAATGATATTGTTTAAGATTTGAAAAAAAAAAATTACTGAGTATTTTAGAAAAATTCATGTAGTAAGATAAAAATAAAATTCTTGAAATGCTTTATTTATTTTTTCAAATCCTAATGCCAATCTTGACATTGTATGAAATAATTTTATCGGTAAACTATTTCTGCCTTAAAGTAAAAAGAGTTATATATCTGCTTAAGGGTACATTCCTGTTTTTTTTGTTTTTTTTTTGTGGGTCCCATTTTTTTTAAACCTATATATCTCTGCGGCATAGACATTTATCTGCCTTTAAGGCAGAAAATCAAAACCCTAATTTTATTTAGACACTTTTCCTATAAAAAAATAGTTTTTGAACATTGATGATCACTTTAAATATATTAAATGCATGATAATCAAGCTCAAAAGAAAAATAGAAGTTGATATATTACTATAACGCACCTTGCCTTTATAGCTCCAATCATAATAAAGACATCTCCCAAAGTGCTTGAACATCATGTTCTTGTCATCGTATGGCAACCTAGGAACAATGTCGTTGCTATATGCAAACCTATAATACTCAATACGATTATCTTTCAATTTTTCTCTCATGTAGTTGGAAAATGTTTTATCTCCAACCCTTGGTTGCCCAAACGTATAGACCCCTTCAAGCCTCTCCAAAAGAAACGTCTCATCATGCATTATCAACATTGCTGGAAAGAGAATTGCAAGAGCTCCACCTAAACTGTGACCCGTAATTATAAACTTTGCTTTATCATTTCCATCCAAATGCTTCTTTAGTAAATCTCTAATGGCGTAGTAGGCTTCAGGTGGATGGCTCTCATCTGTTTTGATTTCCTTAGGCCAACCCACATCCCCTTTTTTTAATCCTAAGGCTTTCATGAAACCAGCATGGACTTTTCCAACATTATGAGGAAGCTCTAACCATGAAATGTCAATATCAGAGGACCATGTATTAGCATCAAAGGGTATGGTTCCTCTGAATGCCACAACGTAGGTATCGTGGTCATTGCTTTTATCTAAGAGGATGAAAGCCTTAGTTGTAGCTTTTCCTTGATAATCTGCCAAATTTCAAATAATAACAAATGATTAACCTTTCTGATGTTTTGATCAATTAGTGCGACACACATAGAGTTTGCTTTCTCAAGATCTTACCATTCCAGTAGTAATCGCATGCCACCAGTTCCATCTATGCCACAACACAAAATCAACTTGAGAACATGATAGATGCTCCAAAACAATTAGCTTAAAATATTTCTAATTATGTAAAAAAAAAAGTAAATAAAAAACCGGAAGTTTAAATACTTGGAAACTGTTGAGATATATAGTCCCACATTGGTTGTATGTGCAACTAATGTGGAGTTTATAAGGTCTTGGGCACTCCCACCCTTTGAGCTAGCTTTTGGGGTGTATCCCAAGGTTCTTTACATAAACAAAAAAAAAAATATTAATTAGTTCATTTTTGTTTGTCTTTAATTAGGGTATCCCCACATATATTATTTCTATAAGATCAACCCTTCGGACTGAGTATGGTGTTTAAGTAAAGCACTCTTCAAACTAACAATTATAGATTTGGAATCTTTAACATTGTAGGTACAATTCACTGTGTCACAATCTACTTTCATTAGGACTAACGTATTATAAAATATTCTTTTATTAGGCCAATTCTTTCTAATGGTTTAGAATTTTATTTTATTTTTGAAAGAAATCAATTAATGAAGGAAATGACATTGTTCCATCTGAACTAGTGCTCTCGAGTACGAGTTCTGTATAGGCAACTGTGTTAACAACTTAGTAAGCAGAGCTTGTTGCTCTCATAGCCTTGCCTAACTTGACCGAATCAGTCGATTAATCAATGAATAGGTGAATTTTTTTTTTTGAAAAAAGGGTTAATTATTGCAGAAATTTAAAATGCTAATTTTGTACCTTCCAGTGATCTTTAACAGTAACCCGAAGGAAAGCTTCATTCTCGTACGATGCTTTAGAAGCCATCATGGACAATGCAGCATTGTACTTGGGGTCTTCACATTTGATGTTGCTGTCTAACTCCACTCGCTTGTCCAAATGACCAACAATTGACACATAATTTGCTGAAGTTTTATCCACAAGCTCCTCACCTGTTCATAATAACATCAAATAAAAAATCGTACGAATAAATTCAAATTTAATTTAATTAAAAATAATTTAATCGATAAAAATTTAGGAAAATACAATTAAAAAATAAATGAATTTTTTGAATATGTAAATTAAGAGCTCTATTATATAGGGGTTATGTTTATCTCATTTTAAATGAGATAAACAACTTTCCTACACAAAAAAAAAAGTATTGGGTCTCATCATTTTTTTTTCCTCTCTTCTTACCTGTGGGTCCTACTTATAATTTTATTTCTATAACATAAGATAACTTCTTTCCTACAACATAAGAAAAGTATTTCCCATTATATATATATATGGAAAACTCAACCAATTACATCTTTCGAACACATATTGGAATTGGTCAGTCAACTTGTCAAAAAGTAGAAACAATGATCTGTATCCTACAATAGAAGAAGTATGTCGATATGATAATGATGGGAGAAACAATGGTACAGACCAATACTCAATAAAGTCACTGGTCTCAGTTTTGCATGAAAATTGGCACTAGTCATTGTGAAGATCAAAATATAAACTTAAAAGCATATAGAAAGGAAGAAAACAAATTAACCTCGGAGAAAGTTAAATACGAGCATGAAGACATTGCAGTTATTGGAAGCCAAGTTCAACAATAACTCAACGATTCGGCCAAAAGTTTTCAATGGAACAGCCACCAACTGTAGAAACTTTTGCGCCATGAGCGAGACAAATATAAGCCACTTATGGTCGAAACTTTCCTCGATAACGACGTTATGGCAGTGCACAAAGTTTCTTTTGTGTAAATTACTGCTAAACAAGATTTGAGCGAGATGAAAGAAACACATTTTTTCGGGCTTCAAGAACATAAAGCTGGTAGCCGAAAACATTTCACTCTTACCACCCATGATTAACCAGAGAATAATTGTGGGAAGAAAAGAGGATTTTCGGATGCTTTTGCTTGTCTTAAGATTTCAACCCCTAGTTTATATCGAGTCCCAACTGCGGGGAAGAACAAGTTGCAAATACTAAATTAGTAAATTGTATGTGACGGAAAAATCAAGCAGTTGAATAATAAGATAGAGATATTTTTATTAATACGTAGAAAAGGGATAGCTATATATATACATATATAAATTAAATTGGTCATTGCAAAACAAAGTTGACATCAATGTTATACTAATCGCGTTTAATAATTTTCAGTGTGAAAGGATTAATTTATGAATGTTTTTCATTTTTTGAAGCATATTAATTTATGAATGTTCATTGTTGTTAATTAACGCAAGTGTTAAGAATCATTTTAACCCAAAAACTTAACACTACTAGAAATGTCTTTATTATTGACGGAATTTTTCAACGGAAAAAAATCCGTTGAAATTATTGACGGAATTTTTCATGGAATATGATTTCCGTAAAAAAATTTGACGGAAAATAGATTCCGTAAAAAAATTTCGACAGAATGTGTATTCCGTTAAAAATTTTTCGACGGAATTCAGATTTCGTCGAAAATTTTCAACGAAAAAAGAATTCCATCGAAAACTTTTGAAAAAAAAAAGAAATTATATTATGTGGCTAAATTAATTATTTTATATCTCTCTAATACATCTCTTCACGTAAGAGCCTTTTGGGCTTGAAGCGTGGATATGACACAAGCCCATTATTAGTCTGCCTTGTGCTTTTCTTAAATTCACCTGAAAGTGGGGGCGTGAGGATTGAACTCGTGACCTTGTGATCACTGAAGCTCTGATACCATGTTAAGAACAATTTCAACTTAAAACCTTAAGATATTGGGTGAGGATAAATTAATTATTTTATATGAGAAATATTGCTATTTGGGTATCTATCGAGATGCTTCCATGTGTTGCTATTGGTGCTCCAGCATTCCATGATGGAAGGGGCAAAAGGTAATAAGACTCTCAATTTAGAGGTGACTTAGTAATCAGGTACGGAGGGAAACGTGTATTAGCCTAGCCAGAATTTTTTTTAGGGGTTAATTTATAGGAATAATGTTACTCCTTCAAGATAAAAATAACTTTATCTCTTACATTTACATGAAATAGGCTGAGATTCACTTTTCTTTCTTTCTCCTCTCCTTACAGGCTCCATCTATTTTCGTTGAAAATTTATATAATTAAAGATACCTTTTTTATATAACGATAAGACCAACCTATAACCTTAAATAAGATACCTCTCACCTCACGACTAGCGCACTCCTAGTTATAACCTGAATAAAATGACGACAACACATTATTATACAATATACAATAATTTTTACTATATTGTATATAGTATAATATAAATAAAAAAGTATAATTTATACTATATACAATATGTTATACTATATTATATATATTATTATTGGAATGGACTTATATATGGAACACATCTGCTCCTTCAGCGACCAAGTTACACATGGTGAACAGCGTATCCAAGTTAGATTTCCCACAGTTTTTTTTTTTCTTCTGAAAATTTGTTTCGAGAATGTATTCCTTTTTCTGGTCAACGTTTTATTATCAGCCTGCACGACGTTTTATTTCCACGCAGTTGGTTCTTGGTAGTTGCTTTTTAGGCTGAAACGACTTTAAATTAAAACAAAAAGCTAGAATTGTTAACTGGAAAAAAAATTATATTATAAAAATTTATTATACTTGTTAAAAGTAAATTAGATAAATATAAGAGTGACAATAGACTATTAGTTTAATCTAATTATTTAATGAACATTTAAAAAACACAAAAAAAGTAAAGAAAAAAGTGACAATAAACAAATAAGAACAACCATATATGTTCTGATGAAACTTTATGATGCATAATATACATGGTATATATGATGTATGCATTTAATTCAACCAATTATCTTGTAAAATAATTATCCTATAAAAATAATTTAAATATTAACCATACTTATATATTTTGTCAAGGATTTAAAAGCTTTTGAAAGCTTTCTTTCCAACCGAAGCCAATTTGCAACCAGGTGGGTAGTGCTCAGACTTGGTCGATTCTGACTTGTTCAAAGTAAGTCAACCTAAAATTGCTATAAATATGATTTTCGTGGCCAGCAAGTTGTGCTCTCAACCACCACAAATATATGTGTGAAATAGCTTTCTTTTTTTACATTAAATATATGTGTGGAATAGATACTTAATTATTGAAAGATAACGTAATATATGGGACTTGCGTTGAAGTCTCATGGTTTTAATTAAATAAGGACGGTAGTTGGTTCAATATCATACTGAGGAAATAGTCACTCAAACAGCCACACACGAGACTCAAATTTTTTGACCAGCACTTGCTATTAATTAGTTTGACCATAATTGATCAACTCTGCTTCAATTCTGAACAAGTTATTTTAGAGTTTGGAACCGTGCAACAATTGTCTGGCAGCCACGGATAATTCAATTTGAGGGTCTGTTATAAGTAAACCCCCCGAATAATAACAATTTTTAAGTAGACTACGCTCTAAACATTTAAATTAATAGTTAACGTGTACAAACATATTGTTTAGATAAAGGAGCATTTTCTAATGTGGCCCACAAAAACATACACATGTGAACTTGTTACGATATGATAGATCGTCACTACAAGAAAAAAGTTTATTTGTGATGAAAAATTTCGTCACAAATGACAATTTTCGACACAAATAATCAAATTTCGTCACAAATACACTTGCTACACAGGAATTTGTGACGAAATTTACTTGCGACGTAGGAATTTGTGACGAAATTTCATAAAATTTTGTCACTAATAAAATTTTTTCTTATAGTGCGTGAATGTCCAATCAGATATTGACAATTTAATATTGGATTTGTTTGTCCTCTCTCAAGTACTTATAGGAGAGGTACCCTAAAGATAAGCGGATCACTGTGCACTATAATATAATGACATAGTCAAGGCGTGAGGTGTGTGCATAGTGACAAGCTAAGAGAGAGGGTTTAGATTTTGTGTATACCTTATTGATTTAAGCCTTTATTTATAAATGGGTTACCTGGCAGGAGCAGATTTTGGGGCCTCTTAAGAGTATTGGGGGACCAATTGTTGATCCATTGCTGCCGTAGTAGGATTAATATAATTAAGGAATGTTTCCTTATTTTCCTCTTAGTTGTTAGCCCTATTTGGGCCTTTAGAATGTGAGCTACTTAGCTGTCTGGATAGGATCGTCATTAATAGAAGATTCCCTTCTTGTTTGTGCTGTCTTTTATTGGACCTTCTAGAATATAAGCCTTTGTCAGGTCCATAACAGTTGCCCCCCCGCCCGGTAGTTTGGTTGTCCAGGCTGTCGGGATATAATAGCAGTAATCTCTGCATTTGAATTTCTTTTGCATGTTTTATTCAAGTTAGTAGTCGAATTCTTGCTTTGACTTGGCATCTTCATTGAAGCAATTTTCTTTGGGTTGGAACTCTTCTTGGCCGACTTAATTGGGTCAGCGATTGCAGTTATTATATCTGTCATTCATTCAGCCGGTTTTAGTGAACCGAGTATTGAATATGTTGTTTCTGTATTTCTCCCTCAACCTGTTTTGGCTGAGGTGGTGCTTTAGTGAGGCAGTGTTTACCTTCTTTTAACATCGAGCCCGGCTTCTCTTTCTGAGGCTTTCGCTTTGAGCCCAACTTCTTGCACTGTGGCTTTATTGATTTAGATTTAGATTTTCAGCGTTAACTGAATAAAATAACTTAGCCAAGGTCTTTTATGCGGATTTCGCTTTTTGCTTTTAACCCAATTTTCTTAATTAGGTTTTCAAATTTGAGGCGTCATGGTGACTTGATCAAGGTCGTACCAATCTGCCCCTTAATTTTCAAGCCTGATTTCATTTATCACAGCTTGTACACATGTTGTTTATTTTGACAACATTTTGGATTCAGAAGCGTCCTTCCGTTTTCCTATGCCTCGGCTAGAAGCCACAGTCCTGCAATGTGTTTTTCATTTTTAACCTGTTTTCTATCAAGTTCTTGCATGTTGCTTGTAACACCCCGTATATATCCGGTAATGTTATCATAATATCATATTAAGCTGCGCTTAATTAAAATACGGAATTACTTTTTCTTTTCAATTATGATGCCATTAACATTACCAACTTGCTTAATAATCAATTAATAAAACATCGGCTGTATGTAATTACAATAAAACAGCTAACTGAAATACCTCATAACATAAATAATATTAGTGTGGCGCTAGTCACGAAACTACAACAACGTAGACCGGACCATCTAACAGCTTATACAACTCCAAACTACAAGTACTAACAGAAAGTGTCATGGACAATCCCCATGCTCACTCAAATAAGGCAACATGCCCAACATTAATCTCAACAACAACATAATTATAAAAGGCATAAAACATAATTAGCATCAATATCCAGTCATGCTAACAAATAAGCAGAAACAACATAATCAGCTAAGCTCCGGCCTCCTGCCGCATGAGGCATCAGTACCTGTAAGAACCCGCACCGTTAATTAAGGTATTTAATTAATTAATTATGCAAAGATAAGAAATGATTCCATAATTGACCCTAATAATTATTTATGAGGCTTAATAATCATAATAAGTGATTAAGAATGCTGGAAGTCGTTTTTCGGAAGAAAAGTGCAGATACCGGTTCTGCTAGTCGGTATAAATGTGTACCGAAAACGTATCCTGGAAAATTAAAGTAAGTGCATGATAATTACTATAATAACATGTAGGACTTTTAAAATGAGTTTCAAGTCCAAATAATGAGAATTGGTGCTAGAAACCGGTACTGACTTGGAAAAGCGCGTACCGGAAAGTTGCTCAGAAAAATATAAGAAAAATATGATAAATCTTAGAAAATTATGTAGTTTCAGAATCTAAAGTTTGGGATTTAAATGCTAAGCGTAGCAATTAAAGTTAACACAGTGTGGTTAGTGTTAAGTGGACCTATATAAGCCTAAGGGCACAAAACCCTAGGCCATACTCAGCCTCTACGTGACTCTTTTGCTGATTCTCTCTAGCCTTCTCTTCTCTCTTGAAAGTCTTGGCCTTTGATCATGAAAAGGGACCAAGAAGCCATCTTTGTTGTGAGTCTTCTTCTTGAGAGTTGTAAACACTAAGCTTGAGAGCATTATGAGGGGGTGGTGGAGCTTTTTGAGTTGATGCTTGCTGTTTGTGGGACGTTTTTGGGGCTGTTTGTTCTGAGTTTGGGTTGTGTAGCCTTGTTCTTGGCTTCTTGAGCTTCAAGAAGCCATCTTTTGGCATAAAGGGACAAGCTTGAAGTGTATTTTCGTAGCCTTGTGAAGTCAGAACTGTGGGAGCTTCTAGTGAGCTCCAAGAGCACCTCCCTCTGCTGTTTTTGAGCTGTGGTATGATCACCAACCTTTAACTTGAGTTTTAAGGCTTAAAAATGGTACCTTGATGCACCTAATGACTAAAAGATGATAACTTGTTGTTGGGTGAGGCTTAACACATTTAGAAATGCATGATTAGGTGTTTAAAATCGGTAAAAAGGGAACCTTTAAGGGATATCTTCACGAAAATGCAGAAACTGCATTCTGTCGTGAGATATCCGGATATTTGTCGAACTGATATCCGGATATTGGATATCCGGATACGTGGTTTGGGGATATCCGGATATTGGATATCCGGATATGTGAATCTGCATATCCGGATATTATCCGAATATGGACAGTGAGATATCCGGATATTCTGGGATTTCGCAGAACAGTAGCTGTGCTGTGCATACAGTAGGCTATTGGGGGTTTGTGGATCCTAGTTTAATGAAGTTGAACTTCTGTATTTAATGGATTGAGCCAGAATCATGGGATTAAGGGCTTGTGGCTTTGTTAGAAGCTTTAAGACTTGAAAACGTAATGAAAATGCGTTGTCTTTAATTTGTATGCATGTGGTACATGTTATTGATTTATGTTTGGTCCATATCAGATTGTGATCTGCTGTGATTGGACTTTGAGCTTGTGGCATTGGATAGCTAGCTTAGAGGTAAGCTTTCGTGTCCTCGGTTTAGCCATGTTGTGGTTCCACCATGTCCCATGGGGATATGGTATATGCATGCTGTGTTACATGCTTTTGATGTTTTGGAAATGCTGTTGAGCTATTATATGTTAGTGCCTTGTTGATATGCATGGAGGTGTTCCACCTATACGATAAGCCTGAGTATGTAGAACATACAAGAGGGCGAGGCTGTGGGTGAGGTGCAAGCGGTGTTCCTTGTACTACATGTAGGGAATAGACGTATTCCTACATTTCTCTGGCCAGTAGATAGTGATTACACACATGCCATAGATATCTGTTGCACTACATAGTTTTGGAACTGATAATGATATAAATGCTTTTTGAACTTATATTGCACATGTAAGTGAGCTTGGGGTGGAAGATCCTTGAGGACCCCTTGCCTTACTGAGATTTCTAGTTTAGAGATCTCACCCCACGTTTGGGGAATGCTTATTTCAGGGCCAGGTAATGTTGAGACCTCAGGCGGCAGGAGGCCGGAGCTGAGTTAGATTGCTGTTATATTATGCTGCCTTGATTGGATGCTGGATTTGCATGCTGCTTTTATGCTTATAGCTTCAGTTTATGTTTTGAAGATTTATGTTGAGACTTGTTGTTTACTATGTTTATTTGGTGAACATGGGGATTGTCCATGACACATAGTATTTTTATGTCTTGATTATGTCTTGAGTCTTTTGGAGTTGTAATAATGTATCAGAATATTTGTCTGGATTACTTGATGTAATGCCGTGATTTAGATACACACTTTATCTATATATGGAGGTATTTCAGTAGATGTCGTATTGCAATTTACATACAGGCGTTATTTTATGAAATTGATTAAGTAATCAAGTTGGTAATTGATAATGACGTCATAATTGAAAAGAAAAAGAATATTCCGCATTTTTAATTAAGCACCGCTTAATACGATGTAATGTTAATATTCCGGGTATACACGGGGTGTTACAGTACCCATACTACCTGATCCTGAAATAAGCATTCCCCAAACGTGGGGTAAGATCTCTAATCTAGAAATCTCAGTAAGTCAGTGAGTCCTCAATGATCTTCCACCCCAAGCTCACTTACATGTGCAATATAAGTTCAAAAACCGTTTATCATTTATCATTTCTAAAACAATGCAATGCAGCAGATAATCATGTCATGTGTGTCAATATTAATCTACTGGCCAGAGACAGTGCAGGTATACGTCTATCACCTACACACCGTGCAAGTACCACTTGCATTCACCCCGGTACAACGTCTTGTATGGCGCTACATACTCAGGCTTCCCGTCAAGATGAAACAACACATGCATATTAAAAGCCATTATATGTAAAGTACAATCAACATATCAAATATCCAAAAGCATGTACACAGCATGCATAAACCATACCCCCATGGGACATGGTGGAACCACAACATGACTAAACCGAGGACACGAAAGCTTACCTTGCAAGCTAACTCCAAAAGCCAAGAGTCCACAGCTCAAAGTCCAAACACAGCAGATTCACAATCTGTTATGGACCAATACTATATCAATAAAATGCAACACAAGCATAAAAGTTAAAGACAACGCCTTTCCTTACGTTTAACGTCTTAAGGCTCCATACCAAGCCATAAGTCCTTAATCACTTGATTCTGACTTAGTTTAATTAAAACAGAAGTTCAACTTCATCAATCTAGGGTCCCCAAACCCCCAATAGCCTACTGTCATCACAGCACAGCTACTGCTCTTCGAAATCCCATAATATCCGGATATTCCTCGGGACCATATCCGGACATTCAATATCCGGATATCTCACTGGACATATCCGGATATCCAGAATCCCATATCCAGATATCTATTATCCGGATACTCAAAACCCATATCCGGATATCACATATCTGGATATTCATCGGGCACATATCCGGATATTTCACGACAGAATGCAGAAAATGCATTTCGTGAAGATATCCTTCCAAGGTTGGGTTTTTAACGATTTAAAGCACCTAAACATGCATTTCTAGGTGTGTTCTACATTACCCAACAACAAGTTATCATCTTTAAGCCTTAACATGCATCAAGCTTTTATATTTAAGCATTAAACTCATGATCAAAGGTGACAAGGCTTACCAAAGCTCAAACTCAGAAAAAGGGTGCTCTTGGAGCTCACACAACAGCTCCAAGGTTTCGTCTCTCACAGAACACGAAAATACACACCAAGGAGGGTCCTTTCTTCACAAAGGTTGCTCCTTGGAGCTCCAACAACTCAAGGAAGAAGCTCACACACTCCCACAAGGCAGTCCAGACTCCAAACAGCCTCCACACAGCCACCACACTCAGGAAAAGAGCTCCTTTCACACTCACAATGATCTCTCCCACTCACCCAAGGTACAAAGTGAAGAGAAAAGGAGGAAGAGAGGTCACAAAGCTCACAAAATGGTGGTGAAGCAATGTAACAGTGGAACCAGCAGCTGACCAGCCCCTCACCCACGTAGAGAAACTGTTTTCTAGGGTTTTGTGCCCTTACAAAGGGTATTTATAGCCCAAGCCACTTAATCACATAGTATTATCTTTAATTTCTACGCTAGGCATTTTAATCCCAAACTTTGGATTCTGAAACTAGAAATTTTTCTAAGAATTATCATATTTTTTTCGTAATTTTCTGAGCACCTTTCCGGTACGCGCTTTTCCAAGCCAGTACCGGTTTCTAGCACCAGTTCTCATTATCTGGACTTGAAACTCGTTTTAAAAGTCCTACATATTATTCTAGTAATTAACATGCACTTATTATAATTTTCCGGGATACTTTTTCGGTACGCATTTATACCGACTAGCAGAACCGGTATCTGCACTTTTCTTCCAAAAAGTGACTTTCAGCATTATTACTCACTTACTATAATTATTAAAGCCTCATAATAATTATTAGGGTCAATTATGGAATTATTTCCTAATTTTGCATAATTAATTAATTAAATACCTTAATTAACGGTGCAGGTTCTTACATTGCTAGACGTAGGTTTTCAATACCTTAGCTTTATAATATTTAACTCGGCTTCTTGCCAGAGTGTCATTTTTTAACTTTGGCTTATTTCACCGTTTTGACTTGTGAGCCATTTCAGATTGGGGTGTGATCTTTTTTCCAGGATCTCATCTCTCCAAACTCGTCTTCATTTTATTGCAAGTTGAGGTGTGATCCTTTTTTCCAGGACCTCATCTCTCCAAACCCGTCTTCATTTTATCGCGGGTTGGGGTGTGATCCTTTTTCCCAAGACCCCATCTCTCCAAACCCGTCTTCATTCTTTATCTCGAATTTTTATCCTGGGTTGTTGCCCCCAGCCCGGCAGTCTGGGTGTCCGGGATATAGGGTTGTTGTGCATTACTCTTTATCGCATTTGCGAATATTTTATTCTCAGTGTCTGGAAGTCGGCCATGTTCATGGTTCGAGCCTTGTTAGCCTTTTTTTGTGATGTATGGCTTCAACTATCTTGTTATGTTAAATTCTTACTTCAGACATCCTTCTCTGCTTTCCTACCTGGTAGTTAGGGTGTCCAAAGCGAAGTCTGTTGAACCATAATCTTGTTGGTCAAACTTCCGTGATCGAGGTCTCTATTGGAAGTAGGAAAGTTTTTCCCCTTGACCTCTTTGCCGAAGTTTTATTGATTTATTGATCCATGTTCTAAATCTATGGATTCTTGTCGATCCGTGTTTCAGATTTATTTTTTCTTATTTTGTTCTTTCTTCGGTGTCGGGCTTCATGAGCCAAGTATCGTGTATGTTGTTTCAACATTCCTCCCTCAACCTTTTTGGTCGAGGTTCGTAGCTCGGACTAGTTGACCAGTCTTTTTAACTGTCTTACCGAGATCTTGGCTTATGAGGATTGTTGCTTTCCTCTTTTAATTTTGGTTGCATTCCTGCACTTGCCCCCCAGTCCGGCAGTCGAGAAATCCGGGTTGTCGGGCTGTATTACTTTTATTCAAGTATCTTTATGTCAGAATACTGACTTACTTTTGCAATTTGCCTTTTTTGCTGATTTGAGGATCTTTGAGATCCCTTTTCATTGATGTTGCGGGGTTTTGTTCCCGGTTCTTCGCATGTTTTGTTTGCAGAGTTAAATTTCTCCTTGCTATAATTAGCCCGATTTTATATACTGTAGCTATATTTATTTGAGCTCGGCTTTGCCAGAATCTCGTTGTGATATCATCTTCTGTTTCAACCCGGCTATACATATCGTGTCTTTCACAGATTTTGACTTGATCAGAATCATTCACCTATTTGAGTCTAGCTTGCATTGCCGTGATGTTCAGATGGAACAGGGTGAGACTCTCGCGGTTTTCTTTGTATCATCCATTTCATGCCTTTGGATTATTTCGCCTTTATACTCGCATCTTGAGTTTCATGTCTCACTAATAACTTAGATATATTTTTCTAAGTATTTCAGGTTTGCCGGGTTACTTTAGCATTTTTCAACACTTCTAAGCATTTGGAACTATCTTGGTTTGACAAGTAGATTTTGTATATATGTTATTTAGGTTTGTGACTTAGACAATTTTTTAAGTACTTCAAACCTTGTTAAAATTTTCGTCTATCCCAGATGGATTATATCTGTAATTAAGATATCTCCATCCGAGATGGGTTATCTTTGCAATTCGGATATACATTTCTCGAGTTCTTTTTCATTGACCTGGCCGGGGTCAAAAAGCATTATACGGATTCCGCTTTTTGTCACTCTCTGTGACGCATGTTTGTTTTAACTTAACATTTTGTTAAGTCAGCATTGATGAAGGTGATCATTGTCACCTTCAATCATGACCTGGGTTTCGTAACCCGGTACTATCCAAGGTAAAGGAAGTATTGTCACATGTCCCACTTGGGTCTTTCGACCTTAGTACAGAGCATTTTGACTTGATCAGAGTCAGCATGACAAAGTGCGCTTGTATCTCAGATTTTATGTTGATGCATCATAAACACAAGGATCCATATTTATGAAGGTATCTACTTGTTCTTCTCATTTTACTTTAACCCGGATTCGTATACCGTGGTTTGATAATATTCAACTCGGCTTTTCGCCTGAGTTTCAAATTCAAAGGCGTCATGATGACTTGATGAGTGTTGCTTCAATCTGCCCTCTTGAATCTTAGTTCAGTTTGGATTACGGAAGCGTCCTCCCGTTTTCCCTGAACCAGGCTTGATGTCGCATGCATGCATTATTCTTATATTTGAACCCGGATCGCAATCCGTCTTCTAGTTTATATCCTGGATTTATATTTATCCCGAATTGGATCTCGCCATATCCGTCTTCATTTTATTTTCGATTTGTATCTCGGATCTTTATTTCTTTCCCGGATTAGATCTCGCCATATCAATCTTTATTTTATTTACGATTTGTACTTCGGATCTTTATTTCTATCTCGGATTGGATCTCGCCATATTCGTCTTCATTTTATCTCTGATTTGTATCTTGGATCTTTTGTTTAATCAACCATTTCTATCCCAGAGGACCAGTCTTTATTTAACAACAATTTATATCCTGGAGGGCCGGTCTTTATCTCGGATTTAAGTGCAATCATGTCGTAAGGATTGCAATCTGTCTTCATATTTATATTTCAGGTTGGGGTGTGATCTTTTTGCCAAGATCACATCTCTCCAAAGCTGCCTTTATTCGTTATCTCGGATCCCGATGTTGTGATCGGAATGCTTTTGATATCTGACTTTAGTGTCCGAAGCTTTTGGAACTCGGCTACATGGACAGTTTGCTTAATTATTGACGACTATGGCCCTATTGCTGTTTTTTCGGTAATAACAAGATGGTGAAGTTTCTTCACAATATATAAGAAACAGTCCCAAAATGACATCCACATCATATTTCACAATTTAATTAAATATTCCAAGGCTAATTCCAATGCTGGAACAGCCTTGGCCGAATAAGCTAAGGGGAAAGAACACAAGTACCCTAGAATTACCTTTCTCCTTCACTTGCTTATTTAGTCTTAAATCTCTTCCTTTTCGTATCTTGCCCTCTTAAGTTACCAACATAACTTCTTGTAGTTTTTACTCCTCTTTAATGGCAGCAATGAAACACCTACAATGGGAGAGAGGGTATGTTTATTCTCTTGCTCATTTGATCGAGCAATGGGTAGGCTGTATGAAAGAATATTTCATACACATTTCAAGGAATCTATTCAACAAATCAAACTAAGCAGAGGAAATTATATTTATAATAAACTAACAAGTTTAAATTAACCTCTACTTATTATGGCAAATTCGTCCTTTCTATTATATATATATCAGATTTAGGAATCGTGGAGCACTCTAGCCATTGCAACAATAATATCCAAGAAATAACTAAATTTATTTAACACAAAGATGTAATTCCAAAGTTTAGCATATGGCAAATATCATACCGGCCTAGAATTTTAGTATAGTACCCATTAAGTAACAATGAAACAAGTAATCAAAATCAAGTCTAGTTTATAATTTTCAAGTTAAATGGAAGCTCAGATAATCAGTATGATTTGTAGGAAATCATTTAATGACTTTGGGTAGATTATAACTCAAATGACCCATGCATGAAAATTGCATTCTTGCTTATATTGATTGCAATTGCAATTGTATTGACCACAAATTGATGGATTGAGTAGCAATTTTGAACTTATTATAAAAGGGTCAAATATTAACAATGCAACTTTTTAGTTTTAACCAGAATTATATTGCTTCACACTGAGGTAAGGTAATTCAAACCATATTAGAGAACTAATGCATGCTTAGGAAAAAGTGGCTTCCCTCAACAGCAAAAAGATCCAATCATTTCAGAGATAGAAAAACTAATTATGGCCTAGGAAAATTTACAAAGAAAATAAGCTTAAATTAAACACACAGGTTTCGATTTACCGAGTGGAGAACCGAATATAAAGCTCCAGATCCAAAACTGAGGTATCATAAAAAATCACGATCGAGAGATTCTCAAAAGATAAAAGTTCAAAGATAAAAAACCTTGATAAGTTCAGAGATTCTCAAAAGAACCTAAGAGAACTAGTCTCACGTACAATGGCTAACTTGTCATCTGAATCCCTTTCTAAAAGCTCTGGTATGCCACTTTTATAGTGGGCAGCAGCCTTACAAATCTTTTTGACATAATCTTAGAGATAATGAGTATCAATCCAAATAAAAAAATAACATAATGGGATAATTAGGCCAAGCATACGTGCACACAAAATAAAACAACCCAATCAGCCTTATTACAATAATTATCTAATTGTAAGAAATACAAAACTAAGAGCAGAATTTGGCCGAAATGGAATGCAACCTCCGTGCTCTTAATTCTTCATCAATTTAGACGTTAACTCAAGCCCAATTTGCACGTCCAGCAAGGCTTATTCCTCAAGGTCTTCAATCTGAATTAAACGCGCCATTTTGAGCTATTTTTCCTCTAGACATATGGGCTTGTATCAAGTAAAGTGATCACTAAGTGATTTAGAGTTTCTTTAGCCTTTTTGTGCTTTTGTTCTTGTCATTGGGCCTCCCATGCCTTGTATGTCCTCCATGTTGTCTACCTTGGTCATTCCAACTTCTATATCCTCATAAATCCTCATCCAAGAATGCCTACTCGAAAGAAGATCTAATTAGCTATTAGACTAGGCTCAACCATGTGCAATCTAGCTCAATTGTTATTGGACTGATCATTGGCACCGTCTGTGAGGAATTATAAATTTCTAGCCACACACCAAAAAAATAAAAGTATGATTGATACCACAAGTTGTTGGTCCCGGATGAACTCAAGAGGGGGTGAATTGAGTTTTATAAAAATAATTTGCTAATTAAAAATTAACTTAAAGCAATAAATCAAGATAAGGATAGAGAGATATTAACACAATAGTTTTTACGTGGAAAACTCAAAAGGGAAGAAAAACCACGGGCCCTAATATCGAATACTGAAATTTGACAGGCAACTCCACTATGAAACTTATGTACAAAGAGTTCTCTAGTATCCTAGTTTTCTAGTCTACCCCTTACACAAATTTTCCCTTAGTATCCTAGTTTTCCAGTACAAAATCTTAACCCTTTAGTATTCCGAAACCCTATCACACAAGGATTCTCAAGTCACTCTCAATTTTCAAAGAAAACAGATATGTTGGTATCCCAGTTTTCCAACACAAGAACTGATATCTAAGTTTTCCAGTACAGACCTTCAAAAAAGTCAAGAAGAAAAATATAATTAAAATGATTTACCTCAGTACAGACCTTTGGCAAAGAATATTTTATTTCTCTTATATGAAATCTAAATAGATAAAATCTATCCTAAAATTTACTTGATTCCATGCTTTTCTCTCTCTTCATGATATCTTCCATATCTTCTCCAATCTTCAATTATCTTGAATACTAATTCAAATCAAAATAAATATTATTCTGAAATCTCAAACAATCAGCTCATTAGTAAATTCAAGACAATAAATTATAATCAATTAAATTAACATTAAATTGATTGTTATCATCAAAACAAATTTTAAATCAATTAAACAATTGGGGTATAACAAATGTCCAATAATTTCCCCCTTTTTGATGATGAAAAACAATTTATGCCATGTACCAAGAAAAACTAATTCATGACAGATATAACATGAATGCTCAATGATAATTGCATGAACACTATTTCCTCTGACTTTGCGAAGATACAACTAGAATCTATAAATCATAAAATGTGGCATCCATTTTCCCCTTTTTGGCATCATCGAAAAGATGAAGAGTAAACACTCAAGATAAGGAAGAAAAGATGTCAATGTAGCATGAATAAGGAGTAATAGCTCAATAGTAAAAAATAGTGAAGAATAAGAATATAGAAAATGATGGAAGGCAACAAAGGAAAATATTTCAAAGCATATACAATAATAATGCAGTAATTTTCCTTTGCACTCAACTTTAGAATCACTCTTGTTTCTTTTTCTCTAAGCTTTTCATAGGCTTGTGCCTCATGACTCTCTCTACTCTTAGTGTTGGAATATTTCATAAGCCACCAAATCAATAAGACTTTAAAGCTTGTAATGTAACAAGTGGATATGAACAAAAACAAAATAGTATCAGGGTAGGTAAAAAATAAAGAAGGGATAATACAGTTATGCATAGTCCCTAAACCTTATCTTTTGATATTCTTAATACTATTTCCATCATGAAGATTTCTTTTTCTTTCTTTTTTACTTTTCTAAGTTTTCATTTTCATATGACCAACACTCAAAAACAGGGTTTTTGTACTTTGAAACTCAAATGAAACTTGTTCCCCCTGAATTTGATATTCCCTTTTTTTATTCCTTTTTCTTTTTCTTTTTTTCATTCTCACTTTTTCAGTTTTCTTTCTTTTTCTCATTCACTTTTTTTTTCTTTTTCTCATTCCTCCTTCCTTTTCTTTTTCCTTTTCTCATTCCCCCTATGTACTTTTCTTTTGTACTCTAACAATTCATCTACTCAATCTAGAAATTATGCATACCCATACATAGAAAAGGTTTGTAACAATTAAAACACAACGGGCAGCATATGAGATTTAATCAACAAAAAATAGGCTTAATGCTCAAATAAGGTAATTAGGGATACAAATTACTGTTAAGGTTGGCTTGAAAAGCTCAAACGACCAAAGAAGACCTATATCATTTTCAGTTACTCATGAAACATTCCAACTAGCGAGCCTTGAGCTTCACTCATACGAGTTCTAGATTGCTTCCTCATAAAGAAAATCACAAATAGATATTGTTAACACCTTATTTTGTCTCAAATAATTAATAATAATAATAAAATGAAAAAATATTTAATTAATTTGTGACCACCATTTTCTTATTAAAAAAATATAGCAATAATAGAAAAACACATTAATCCTCATCGGTAACCCCACAACCTCTATAAACGTCAATATCACACTGTTCAATCAATATCAAGAAAGCCTACATCCCCTCACCTCAGTGGAGCAACCCAGCTGTAAGAACCTGCATCGTTAATTAAGGAAGTTAATTAATTAATTATGTGAAATTAGGAAATAATTCCATAATTGACCTAATAATTATTATGAGGCTTAAATAATTATGGTAAGTGAGTAATAATGCTGAAAGTCGTTTTCCTGACGAAAAGTGCAGATACCGGTTCTGCTACTCGGTATAAATGCGTACCGATGAAGTATCCCGGGAAATTATGAGAAGTGTGTATATGTCACTAGAATAATATATAAGACTTGTAAAACGAGTTTTAAGTTAAAATAATGAGAACTGGTGCCAGAACTGATACTGGCTATGGAAAAGCGCGTACCGGAAATGTGCTGCGAAAAATAAAATAAAAATATGATAAATCTTAGAAAAATGAGTAGGATCAGAATCCAAAGTTTGAAATTGAAATGCTAAGCGTAGCTATTATTGTTAATACTGTGTGATTAATTAAGTGGACCTATTTAAGCTTAGGGCACAATGCCCTAGGTCAGAATGCAATATTTCCTACGTGAGTTTTTGGCCTTCATCTGCTGCCACCTTTCTCTTCACTCAAGACTTGAACTTTCTTCCATAGAAATGCCTCAAGAACTCACCTTTTCCATTGATTCCTTCACAGTAATCGTTTAAACACTTAGTAGTGAACCTTGTGAGGGTGTGAGGCTACTCATCTTTGAGTGTAGGCAGCTGTATTGAGGGGTTTTGGGGCTGACTTGTGGGTTCTTGTTTGAGAAGCCTTGTTCTTGTTCTTGAAGGCTTCAAGAAGCCATTTAGATGGTAAAAGGTCCAACCTTGTAGTGCTTTTTTGTGGACCTTTGAAGTCAGAACCTTGGTGTGTAGTTGGAGACTTCTGTTCTGCCTCATTTTCTGAGTTTTGAGCATTTGAGGTGAGCCATGATCATCTCTTTGTCATTTTGATGATTTAAGCTTGTTTAATTGGTTAAAAAGTAAAACTTGGATCATTTGAGTTAAGGACTGAGTTTCTGAGTTCCTAACATGTTAATGAATATCTGTTTAGGGAGTTTTTGGACTCCCAATCGCTTTTGAATGCTTTAAATTGGACTTATGCAGTGAACAGCTCGAGTTTCAGCATTCTGTCTGATAATTATTCGAATACTTTTCGTGTAGCATTCGAATACTTATCCCTTGGTAGTCGAATACTCCTTGCAGAAGTATTAGGATACTTTTTGGGGAAAAAAGTATTCGGTTACTGATAAACCTTTAGTTTATCTTATTTTATAGACTAAATTAATATAAAATATCAAGTTAAATAAGTCAAAAACTAAGGTTTAATATAATAATCATGAACATTATCTGAATTTTTGTTTAATGGAATCATCTTTGCTATTTTTTAGGGATTTGTTGACAAAAGGAGTCAAAGATGAAGATTGGATAAATAGAGATCACAACTAGAAAAGATAAAAACAATAAGATTGAGGATCTTATCAAGTTGTTAGAAGTGGGAGCTTAAGCCCCCATTCAGAAGCTTAAGCTCCCTAAAAACGCAAATAGCTACTGCCTCTGGGCGCTTAAGCCCCCAACTCAGGGCTTAAGCGCGCCACAAGAAGAGAAAGTTGTCGCGAGGAGCGCGCTTAAGCGCCCTTCAGAGCGCTTCAGCGCGCAACGCGAATCAGAATTCACTGTCCTAGGGCGCTTAAGCGCGCTACAACAGGCTTAAGCGCCTAGACAGATCCAACTTAGGCCCATTCGAGTTTTCTACTAGGATACGAACTCTTGGCCAATAAAAGGGCCATTGGGGACCAGAAATACATAACTTTGAGATTGCTAAACAACTCTTGGGTGCTTGGAGGCGGAGGGAACGCGGAGAAACATCAGATTCATGTTCGTGAGCGGCGGAGACGGATCAACGTCAAGTGTTCACTGGAGATTTTGAAGATCCACCAATCACCTATGGAGTTTGGGGTAGCTTTTCTATTTTCTTTTGTTCTTGATTTTGCCATGTCCGGCTAGTTCTTTAAGTAGTTAGGGTTAGATGGATTTTAGTCGATTTATTATGCTTTGAATAATTCGTACGTTAATTTTCCTTTTTATCATGAATGAAGTTATCTGTTTTTAATGCTTTATATAGGCTTGAATCTTATATAATGATCATCGGTAAATGCATGACAATAGGGATGTTGGTGTGTGATCCATATCTGATAACTTCATCGTAAACGCTATGATTCTAGGGATAGACATAGAATTTGCGTAACCTTAAGATTCTTGAACTTAATGCTTGCATTCTTGGGGAATAACCGGGGAACTAGGGTTCTTTCAAGTTTGTAAAGGTTTTAGGGTAACAAGGGATTGAACTCTAATAACACGCGAAAGAATTGGTTAGATTGATATTAAGGACGGTTAACGTAAAGAAGGACTTCGAATCATAATAAGGAGATTAAAGGAAATCGAACCCCTAACTACGTTTTTATTTTACATTCTTAAATCACATCTTTAATTTCTTGTCTTTAATTCTTGCAAGTAATTAGCTTAATATTTAATATTTTAATTTTACAATTCAAATCCTGTTTCCAAATACACTTTCGATTGTCCAACTAAGTTTGCGATAGTGAATTAGTGCTTGAACCGTAATCCTCGTGGGAACGATCTCTTACTTAATCATATATTACTTGTACGATCGGTGCACTTGCCGTGAGTAGCAACAAGTTTTTGGCGCCGTTGCCGGGGATTACTATTTCAACATTAATAGTAGCTATTAATTCTTTAGATTGGACCTTATTTTCTGTTATTTAATTTTCTGTTATTTAAATTCAGTTTTATTTTCTTATTTTATATAATCTATTTTTCTGGTTTATGCGAGGTACCGTTGACACCGATTCCTTGCAATTCGACCCGGAGATAGAGAAAACAGCAAAAAGAAACAGAAAACTTGCTAAAGAAAGAAGACAGCAAGAGAAAGAAGCTTCAAGCTCAACAGAACCAAGAGAAGAAGCAATGGGAGACAACAATGTACCTCCACCACCTCCGAGAACGTTGGGAGATTACATGACTCCTGCTCGAGTTCCACAGACGGCGAGTATTGTTAGACCAAACGTGGATGCTAACAACTTTGAACTCAAGCCGGCACTTTTACAATTAATTCAGAAAGACCAATTTGCCGGAGGAAGCACTGAAGACCCTTACATCCATCTGGAAAACTTCTTGCTATATTGTGATACCTTGAAAATGAACGGGGTGTCTCGGGATGCTATTTTGCTCAGGTTGTTCCCATGTTCACTTAAAGACGAAGCAAGAGGATGGTTGCAATCGTTACCTCAAGGAAGCATCACTCACTGGGACGACTTGGCAACCAAATTTTTGGATAAATTTTTCTCATCTTCGAAGATGGCAAAGCTCAAGGCGGATATCACTTCTTTTGAACAAAAAGAAAGTGAATCTCTATACGAAGCATGGGAAAGATTCAAAGGACTGCTCAGGAAGTGTCCCCAACATGGCATTGAAGCCTGGGAGCAAGCGAAAACCTTCTTCCAAGGGATGACGCCGAACACAAGAACAGTGGTGAATGCTGCATCAGGAGGGTCCTTGAAGACAAAAACTCCAGAGGAAGCCTTGGAATTACTAGAGTCTCTAGCCTCTCAGGAGTATGATAATGCTCCCGCACCACAGAGAAGAGCGGGGATTATGAAGCTTGATGGCTATGATGCCATCTTGGCCCAGAATGATCAGATCCTACAGTCCAATAAGAAACAGCAACAACAACTAGATGCTCTCACAAAGCAATTTTCTGATTTTCAAGTTTCTTCTAATACTTCAGTAGCTCATGTTAATACTTTTTCTATTGTTTGTGATATTTGCGCAGGTGCTCATACTACTGATGACTGCAAGGCACCCGAAACTGCGGATGTTAATGGAATTTGGCATGATCAGAAAGTTCCATATAATCCAGGGAGGAACCAATACGGCAATAACCAGAATCAAGGGTGGAGAAATAAAAATCAACATCCAGGATTCAGTTATAGCTCGAATCATCAGCTAAATCCTCCTATGCCAGCACCACAGCAACCTCCACAACAATCAGAGTGGGAGAAAGCCTTTGCACAACTATCCAAGACCACATCAGACTACGTTCAAAGTACCAATGCATTCAGGGAAGACACTTCAACCTTTATGCAGGAGACCAGGGCCTCATTCCGGAATCAAGAAGCCTCTATCCGGAATCTTGAAACCCAGATCGGTCAATTGTCAAGGCAGTTCAATGAAAGAACCCAAGGCACTTTCCCGAGTAATACAGACGTTAATCCAAACGCACACTGCAAGGCCATTACCACTAGAAGTGGCATTGTAATTGAACCTGTGATTAAGCCTTCAGTAGAGAAAAAGAAAGTTGAGGGACCTGCCATTGAAGAAGAAAAAGAGAAAGAAGTTGACAAAGAGCCTACTGCAGAGAAAGCTGTTCCAGAAAAGAAGTTCAAATGGGAGAAAAAGAAAGCTCAAGAAAGACAAGAAAAGCCATTGGAGCTCTCACCTTATGCAAGAATTCCATATCCGCAGAGGTTCAGAGAGGAAATCAAAAAGCAGCAGTATTCGAAGTTCCTTGACATCTTCAAAAAGCTACAAATCAATATTCCATTTGCTGAAGCCTTGGAGAACATGCCGAATTACGCAAAGTTCATGAAAGATCTCTTATCGAAGAAACGTAAACTGAAAGAATGTGAAACGGTTACGTTGACGGAAGAGTGTAGTGCTATAATTCAGAAAAAGTTGCCTCCAAAACTTGAAGATCCTGGAAGTTTCAGCATTCCCATAGAAATTGGCAACATTGATGTGGGAAAGGCGTTATGTGACTTGGGAGCTAGTATTAACCTTATGCCATTATCCATCTGCAAGGCTCTGGGGATTCATGAATTAAAGCCGACCAAAGTTTCACTGCAGCTAGCAGACAGATCTACCAGAAGGCCAGATGGAGTTATTGAAGATGTCTTGGTGAAGATTGATAAGTTCATATTCCCTGCAGACTTTGTCATCTTAGACATGCAAGAGGATGCTGAAATTCCCTTACTGTTGGGAAGGCCCTTTTTAGCCACTGCAAGGGCTATGATTGATGTGGAGCAGGGTAAGCTGATGTTGCGGGTTAATGATGAAACCGTAACTATTGATGTTCTTGAATCTATGAAACATCCTTCCGACGGAGGAGATTGCTTCAAGATTGATGTGATCAATGATGCAGTGCTAGATACAGTTGATGAAATACTCCAACCACTGATGGAATTGGAGTCATTAGAAGAAGATCTACTGCACAATACGACTGAAGCAACAGAAGGAGAACAAGAGGTTGAAAAGCTAGAAGAGAAAGTTGATGATATCATTCCAGGTGCACCAAAGGTTGAATTAAATTTATCAACCGCCGAAGAAGAAAAATTATTGAAGGTGTTGAGAGAGCACAGAACAGCTATAGGATGGTCTATTACAGACTTGAAAGGAATAAACCCATCTTTTTGCACTCATAAAATATTGATGGAGAATGAGGTGAAGCCAGTCAGACAACCACAGAGAAGATTGAATCCAACTATGAAAGAAGTTGTGAGAAAAGAAGTCGTGACGTATGCCCTTCGGGTTATGCAATGCACCCGCCACCAAAGGTGTATGCTATCCATATTTTCTGATATGATTGAAAATTTTATTGAAATATTTATGGATGATTTTTTTGTCTTCGGTTCATCTTTTGATGTTTGCCTCACTAACTTAGCTTGTGTTTTGCAGAGATGCCAAGAGAGTAATTTGGTACTCAACTGGGAAAAATGCCACTTTATGGTAAGAGATGGAATAGTCTTAGGCCATAAAATCTCAGAGAAGGGGATTGAAGTTGATAGAGCAAAGATCTCACGTATAGAAAAACTTCCCCCTCCCTCTAATGTGCGTGGTGTGCGTAGCTTTCTTGGACATGCAGGTTTCTATCGGCGTTTCATCAGAGATTTCTCAAATTATTGGCCAAAGGAAGTTTCATCAATGAGATTTTGAAAGAAAAATTGACTACCGCA